>NW_026590704.1:353618-448026 GCF_907164565.1 Psammomys obesus | reverse complement strand
TTACTTTACTTTACTTTACTTTACTTTACTTTACTTTACTTTACTTTCCACATGTATGAATGAACTTGGTTTTCTGCATTTGGCTTATCTTAACATGATATTCTGAAGTTTTGTCCATTTGCTGCCAGTGATAAAGTTTCATGGAAAAATTCATTCTGTGTATGTTTTTTTTCCATTCATCCATTCACATTGGCAGGTACTTGGGCTGATTCCATACCTTGGCTATCATAGACAGTGCCACTGGTGTCTCTTTTGTAGACTGGCTTTGATTCCTTTGGCTATATATCTAGTAATGGTGTAGTTGGATCATAGAATAGTTCTAGTTTTAGTTTTTTGAAGAATTTTCATACTGTTTTTTGAACTGGTTATACTGATACATTCCAAATGGTTCACTTGTAACTTATGTATAGTAGCAATAACGAATTGCTTCATTTACATACATGCTAATCCACATTGAAACAGAGGGAGAGATTCATCTTTTCACGGTTCCTTAACAGTTCATGTTCAGCTCATTGGTGACAAATGCTCAATAAAGCCTCTTAAGTTTGTGTGGCCCTACTGACTAGTTACATAATGTTAACATATACATAAGCATATTTATATTCTTCCTTTATGATATAGAATTGAACATCAACTGGTGAAATAAATCAATTGTATACTTACATCAGCTTTTCAATCTTTAATAGTCAGGAAATAAATTTTCTTAGATGAGTAAAAACACCACATGTGTATACACACATGCCTATATATGTATATATTTGTGCTTGGCTTTCTGTGTTTGGATATATACATGTATATAGAGAGGAGGAGGTAGATAGATAGATATAGATATATAGATATAGAGAGAGATGCCACAGTTTGGGGCTGCCTTTCATACCAAAGTCACAAGATGATCACGGCTCTATTCTTTATACCTCCTTTTCCTAAAGATAAAACAAAGCCTTGTCTTCCCGCCATGACTCAGGAGACTGTTCCTGCCGATTGCTAGAGAAGGCTTGCCCTTCATGAAGAGTCTTCTCATTATGTCAACACATTCATTTCCAACGGGAATGGTTTTTCTTATTTTATTATTTTACTCTATCTTATGTGTATGGGTGCTTTGCCTGCATGGATATATACACTACCTGTGGATCTGGTATAGAGCACTGGATCCCATGAAACTGGAGCTGCCATGTAGATGCTGGGCACCAAACCCAAGTCCTCCACAAGAACATATGAAATGTTTCTAACGGCTGAGCCATCTTTCAGCCCCAGCAGCTAGGATCTTTATTCGTAGTGCTTCCTCCCCATTCCAATTTGACAACTCCAATATAACAAGAAATAGGAAATCAAATAAGCTGTAATACTTGACTTTAGTGCCTCAGTTTCCAAGTCAGACAGAGCCTATGCCCCTCAGAAACTTACAGTACAAGGTCTCAAATGTATTCGAAGAAAATTGGGCCAAGAACAAGTTTCATTTTTGCACCCCAACTTACACTAGAACAGGAAGATCATCAGCTGAAGCAGTTTACCTGAAATCACAGAGCACAACTTGGTTATGGTGGAAAAACTGGCAGCACAATCTGCCTGGCCTCCAGCAATGAGTGAGAGATGCCTGGCACTTTCATCAAAGCATGCCTGAAAGCAGTGTTCAGGGTGCGTGGTCATTTGGGGATAATATTCTTTTAACTACAACTTTTATATTAAAAATCACAAACTGCATTTCTTTTTTTCTCTTTTGCAAACAAGATTTTATTGGTTGAAGAATAAAGACATTTCCGTTCTTAATACATGTGCCCAAGTTATGAAAAGTCCAACACTGTGTCCATGTACCCAAATGAAGAGCCAAGTAATGTTTCTCTTTGAACTACTTCCAGTGATGTTCTAATCTCAAACTTGGCAAGTTTTCCTTAAGTTCTCACATAACAATCAAAAATTCATAGACCTCAATTCCACTGACTCACAATTTTGTGCCACATGCAGTACGTACTCAAATTTTCCATCTTTTACAACACGTTTTCACAATTGATAGGAAAACGGAATGCCATAACCCAAGTCGTTACAGTTCTGACGGGGCAAGGACCCCAGAGTGGCTTTTTAGGAAACAGATCTACTAGAAGCATGAGACCAGACAGACCAGACATATCAGACATAACTGAAAATATCCCAGGCACAAATGCACAACTGGGAGTCCCAGTTGCCGCTTCTAGGCTCTGTAGATGCTCTGTATTGTAGGATACAACACTCGCCTCCTCTGCCGGATGACGCAATGTTAGGGTGACTCCGGAGACAGTCACAGCCTCTCCTGATTCAGTATCCTGTTACTTTCTGGTTGGACCAAAAAGTAAACAACCAGCAAATGTTTTGCATCTTTAAAAAAAATCATTTACACTTTAAAAAAAAAAAAAAAAGGAGTGAGGTGGGATCTTCCACCACCTTTTTAAAAAGTTTCTGGAGCTACTAAAAGAACTCACATTTAGAAAATAGTTTATTAAAAAATATTCCTCTGAGGGGCCAAGATGGCGGCACCGGAAGAACACCGTGTCTGAGAAGCTGGACAACACACTCCGGGCAGCGACCAGGAGACTGAACTCTGGGCCCTAAAACAACAGCGATCGATCGTGTTTCCCAGGTGAGGGGAGGCTCCCACGGCGTGGGAATCGGTCGGGTCCACTCTCGGCTGCCCAGCCAGAACCCGGAAGAAAACCCGGCAACTTGGGCTTTGGGTCTCCGGGCTGGTACCGCAAGCCTGCTAATCACGATCAATTTCCTAGGCTGATTGGTGGGCACAAGGGGGGCCTAAGGCTTGGGAGTCCCAGGCTCAAAAAAAACCCCACGGGGAAGGAAAGTTGCCAGACTGCTCACAGGTCACGCAGTCTTTCCCTGGAAGGTCTCTCCAACCACGGGTACCTGCCACCATTACAATTGAGCTCCCGCCGCGCACGGATTGCAGCTGCGCACCCAGCTCAAAATCCCTACTCCCTCTTCGGAGGAGGCAGGAGGCATCCAGCAGAATCTGCCACAGACCACATTGTCTGTACCCCAACCCGAGATCGGGGCTGAGAAAACCCAATCTTTTCGGGCACTCCCCCAAACGCCGCCATCATCCTGCCTCAGCAGAGCAGAAGGATAAAGAGGCGCACAGCGGCTTCACAGTGCAGGAACTCCAGTGCTGCCGGCTGCTCTAGGCAAACAAACTACAGCTCGGGATCTGGGACTGTGGTCATCCTACGCGTCCTGAGATTCTCCTGGGTCCAGCGCAATAAGATATAGCAGCAATTTCTATCACCGGCGCCCCCCCCCCTCCCCGGCAGAGAAACGCCCCCGGCTCAGGGCTCAGGATCCCACTGAGAAGCCCCAACCCCTGCTGGCACTCCCCTGAGAGCACCTCCATAAGCTTGCCCTAGCAGAGGAGAAGGTCAGAGGGGAAGGACAGAGAGGCAGCCTGCCAAGGACACAGCACCCTCTCTCCAGTGGCCCCTAGCTGAGAAACCCAAGCTCTGGATCTGAAGACACTCAACCCTACCCGGTACTCTCTTGGGATCAGCAAACATAGATTCTACCTCTAGGCTGCTTCTGGCAGAGAGATCTGGGCCCGGGATCTGGGATTGAGTACACTCACCCTAACTTTTTTCTGCGCCACCCAGGGACCAGTCAACATAACCCCCCCTGGCAGAGGGAAAGGACAAAGAGGCAGCACACAGGAAAGGTGAACACCAAGTCCTGCAGCCACAGTGTCACAGAGCTGACTGATAGCCTACCTGTGCACTTCCGCAGCAGGACCAAAACAGAGAGTAGTGCACAAGGGGAACCTCCAGTGCATTCCAACTGGTTCTGCAAGAGAGTGAGTGAGCCTTCTAGGGAGAGATTGCCCCAGACCCAGGGCCTCTACACAGAAGCAACCAGACGAGATCCCTGGCACCCACACTCCTAGTGTGGGCATCAGAGGGATTCTTGGGATAGCGACCCCAACAGTGAAGCATCTGCCGTGTGGGTCCACCAGAGTAATCCAGGCAAATAATCCCTGGATCTTAGTCAGAACTGCGTAATAGTGGCTTGCAGGCCACTGCAATAGTCAGACAATCCGCGCATGCACACTGCGCCCGCTAAAAGCGCACGCGAATCGCGCCAGCGTCACATTCTTTACTTAGGCAAAACTGAAAACAAAGTGCACACTCCCAAAGCAGTGAACCGTTCTCATCTTCCTGAAAAAACAGTCCAGAAAACAGAAAGAGAGGATCATAGCCCAAACTACAATCTCGAGGAACAACCAGTGAGGATTATAAATAACCAGATGGCTAGAGGCAGACGTAAGAACACTCCCAACAAAAATCAGGACACAATGACCTCACCAGCAACCCCACAAAACAATGGACACTTCAATTCACTAGATATACAAGAAAGCGACCTCAAAACTATGTTTCTCCAGCTACTAGAGGCCCATAGAGATGAAATGAAATAACCAAAGAAATTGAGACTAACCGAGAAGAAACAAATCGTGCTCTCAGAGAAATGACCACGAAAATTGAGGCAAACAGAGAAGAAATGCACAAAGCTCTCAAAGAAATGTCCACACAAATGAAGGCAAATAAAGAAGAAATAAACAAAGCTCTCATAGAAATACAGGCAATTATACCCAAAGAAGTAGAGGCACAATTAGTGATACATAGAGAGGAAACGGACAAAAAAATAGAAGCTATCATTGAAAAGCAGGAGTCCACATTCAAACAGATGAAGGAAATGGTGCAAGACATGAAAACAGAATTAGAATCAATAAAGAAAACACAAATAGAGAAAAACCAGGAGCTGGAGAACATAGAGAAAAGATCAGGCACTACAAAGGTAAGCATCACCAACAGAATACAAGAGATGGAAGAAAGAATCTCAGGAGCCGAAGATACACTTGCGGAAATTGACCGTCTCTCAAAGAAAAAATAAAATCAGAAAAGTTCCAAACACAAAACATCCAAGAAATCAAGGACACCATGAAAAGACAAAACCTAAGAATAATAGGAGTAGAAGAAAAAGAAGACATCAGGCTCAAAGGTCCGGAAAATATTTTCAAGAAAATTATAGAAGAAAACTTTCCCAACTTAAAGAAGGAGATGGCCATAAACATACAAGAGGCCTACAGAACACCAAGTAGACTAGACCAGAAAAGAAATTCTTCACGTCACATCATAGTCAAAACACTGAACCTACAAAACAAAGAAAAAATTCTAAAAGCAGCAAGGGAAAAAGGCCAAGTAACATATGAAGGTAGACCTATCAGAATCACACCAGATTTCTCAACAGAAACTATGAAAGCCAGAAGGGCCTGGACAGAAATCATACAGTCCTTAAGGGACCACAGATTCCAACCCAGACTACTATACCCAGCAAAACTTTCAATCAACATAGACGGAGAATTCAAGATATTCCAAGACAAAACCAAATTTAAACAATATCTACATAGTAACCCAGGTCTACAGAAGTTACTAGAAGGGAAACTCCAAACCAAAGAAAACAACTACATCGAAGGAAACAGAGAAAATAGATAACTACACAACAACAACAAAAAAAGAAGACAAGTAATGAAACTCAGTGACACCACCAACACCACATCTAAAGTAAGTAAAAATGGTTGGTCACTAGTTTCTATCAACATCAACGGACTCAACTCCCCAATTAAAAGACACAGACTAACAGAATGGTTGCGGAAACAGGATCCATCATTCTGTTGCATCCAAGAAACACACCTATGCAACAAAGATAAACACTACCTCAGAGTAAAGGGCTGGAAAAATGTCTTTCAAGCAAATGGTTCCAGAAAACAAGCGGGAGTAGCCATCCTAATATCTAATAAAATAGACTTTCACCCAAGTTAATCAAAAAAGATAAGGACGGCCACTATATTCTCATCAAAGGAAAAATCCACCAAGAGGACATCACAATTTTGAATATCTACGACCCAAATACAAGAGCACCTACATTCATAAATGAAACAATATTAAAGCTTAAATCACACATTGATCCTAAAACCCTAATTGTGGGAGACTTCAACACTCCACTCTCACCAAGGGACAGATCAACTAGACAGAAAACAAATAGGGAAATAAAAACACTTACAGAGACCCTAAATCAAATGGACCTAATAGACGTCTACAGATCTTTTCATCCAAACTCAAAAGAGTATACCTTCTTTTCAGCACTGCATGGAACCTTCTCCAAAATAGACCATATAGTTGGTCATAAAGCAAGCCTCAACAGATACAAAAAGATTGAAATAATCCTTTGTATTCTATCTGACCACCATGGACTTAAGCTGGACCTCAACAACAGAAATAACAAACTGCCTACACGCACATGGAAACTGAACAACCTGTTACTCAACGACAGCTGGGTTAAGGAAGAAATAAAGAAAGAAATTAAAGACTTCCTAGAATTCAATGAAAATGAAGGCACAACATACCCAAATTTATGGGACACACTGAAAGCAGTGCTCAGGGGAAAATTTATAGCACTAAGTGCCTGCAAGAAGAAATTCGTAACATCACATACAAACAACTTAATGGCCCAACTGAAAAACCTAGAAAAAAAAGAAGCAGATACACCCAAGAGGAGCAGAAGGCTGGAAATAATCAAACTCAGGGCTGAAATCAATCAATTAGAAACAAATAAAACTATTCAAAGAATCAATGAAACAAAAAGCTGGTTCTTTGAGAAAATCAACAAGATAGACAAACCCTTAGCCAAACTAACTAAAAAGCAGAGAGAATCTATCCAAATCAACAAAATCAGAGATGAAAAGGGTGACATAACTACAGACACAGAGGAAATTCAAACAATCATTAGGTCATACTACAAAAGCCTATATGCCACAAAATTTGAAAATCTAAATGAAATGGACAATTTTCTTGACAGATTCCATCTTCCAACATTAAGTCAAGATCAGGTAGAAAGACTGAACAGCCCTATATCCCCCAAGGAAATTGAAGCAGTCATTCAGTCTCCCCTCCAAAAAAAGCCCTGGGCCAGATGGTTTCAGCGCGGAATTCTACCAGACCTTCAAAGAAGTGCTCACACCAATTCTGCTCAAACTATTCCACAAAATAGAAACAGAAGGTACATTACCAAACTCATTCTATGAAGCAACAGTCACCCTGATACCTAAACCACACAAAGACCCAACAAAAAAAGAGAACTTCAGACCCATCTCTCTTATGAACATTGACGCAAAAATACTCAATAAAATACTTGCAAACCGAATCCAAGAACACATCAAAGATATCATCCACCACGACCAAGTAGGCTTCATCCCAGGCATGCTAGGGTGGTTCAACATACGGAAATTCATCAATGTAATCCACCACATAAACAAACTGAAGGAGAAAAACCACATGATCATCTCCTTAGATGCTGAAAAAGCATTTGACAAAGTCCAACACCCATTCATGTTTAAAGTCTTGGAGAGATCAGGAATACAAGGCACATATCTAAACATAGTAAAGGCAATATACAGCAAGCCTATAGCCAACATCAAACTCAATGGAGAGAAACTTAAATCAATCCCACTGAAATCAGGGACAAGACAAGGCTGCCCACTCTCTCCCTACCTCTTCAACATTGTACTTGAAGTCCTAGCCAGAGCAATAAGACAACTAAAGGAGATCAAGGAGATACAAATCAGAAAGAAAGAGGTCAAAGTGTCACTATTCGCAGATGATATGATAGTATATATGAGCGACCCCAAAAATTCAACCAGAGAACTCCTCCAGTTGATAAACACCTTCAGCAAAGTGGCAGGATACAAAATCAACTCAAAAAAATCAGAAGCCCTCCTGTATACCAAAGACAAAAGGGCCAAGAAAGAAATTAGGGAAACAACACCCTTCACAATAGCCACTAACCACATAAAGTACCTTGGGGTGACTCTAACCAAGCAAGTGAAAGACCTGTTTGAGAAAAACTTCAAGTCTCTGAAGAAAGAAATTGAAGAAGATCTCAGAAGATGGAAAGATCTCCCGTGCTCATGGATAGGTAGGATTAACATTGTGAAAATGGCCATCCTGCCAAAAGCAATCTACAGATTCAATGCAACTCCCATCAAAATACCAAATCAATTCTTTACAGACCTTGAAAAAAAAGATTCTCAGCTTCATATGGAGAAACAAAAAACCCAGAATCTCCAAAACAATCCTGTACAACAACAGATCATCTGGAGGTATCTCCATCCCCGATCTCAAGTTGTACTACAAAGCAATAGTAATAAACACTGCATGGTATTGGCATAAAAACAGAAAGGAGGATCAATGGAACCGCATAGAAGATCCAGAAATAAACCCACATACCTATGAATACTCGATATTTGACAAAGAAGCCAAAACCATTCAATGGAAAAAAGACAGCATCTTCAACAAATGGTGCTGGTCCAACTGGATGTCCACATGCAGATAAATGAAAATAGATCTATATTTATCACCCTGCACAAAACTAAAGTCCAAGTGGATCAAAGACCTCAACATAAAACCAGATACTCTAAATCTGTTAGAAGAAAAAGTGGGGAACAGCCTAGAACTCATTGGCACAGGAGACAACTTCCTGAACAGAACACCAACTGCACAGGCTCTAAGAGCAACAATCAATAAATGGGACCTCATGAAACTGAACAGCTTCTGTAAAGCAAAGGACACTGTCATCAAAACAAAACGCCTGCCTACAGATTGGGAAAGAATCTTCACTAACCCTTTATCTGACAGAGGACTAATATCCAGTATATACAAAGAACTAAAGAAGCTGAAAAGCAGCAAACCAAGTAATCCAATTAAAAAATGGGGAACAGAGCTAAACAGAGAATTCTCGACAGAGGAATATCGAATGGCAGAGAAACACTTAAAGAAATGCTCATCCTCATTAGCCATCAGGGAAATGCAAATCAAAACGACCCTGAGATATCACCTTACACCCATCAGAATGGCCAAAATGAAAAACTCAAGGGACAACACATGCTGGAGAGGTTGTGGAGAAAAGGGAACCCTCCTTCACTGCTGGTGGGAATGTAAACTAGTACAACCACTCTGGAAATCTATCTGGCGCTTTCTAAGACAATTAGGAATAGTGCTTCCTCAAGACCCAGCTATACCACTGCTAGGTATATACCCAAAGTTTGCTCAAGTACACAAGAGGGATATTTGCTCAACCATGTTTATAGCAGCTTTGTTTGTAATAGCCAGAACCTGGAAACAACCCAGATGTCCATCAATGGAGGAATGGGTACAGAAACTGTGGTATTTTTACACAATGGACTACTCAGCAATTAAAAAGAAGGAAATCATGAAATTTGCAGGCAAATGGTGGGATCTAGAAAAGATCATCCTGAGTGAAATATCCCAGAAGGAGAAAGACAAACATGGTATATACTCACTTATGTAGACCTATAAGATATAATAAACATAATGAAATCTATACACCTAAAAAAGATAATCAAGAGAGCGGACATGGGATAAGATTATCAATCCTCGTTTACAAAGACAGATGGGATGCGCATTGAACATTGACAGGAGTCTACTGAGCAAATTGGAAAGACTCTAACTAGCAGTGTTTTCAAAGCAAAGACTCATGACCAAACCTTTGGCAGAGTACAGGGAATCATAAGAAAAAAGGGGAGTTAGTCTGATGAGGAAAGGATAGGAGCCCCACAAGGACCAAAGATATCTGGGCACAGGGTCTTTTCTGAGACTGACATGCAACCAAGGACCATGTATGAATGTAACCTAGAACCTCTGCTCAGATGTAGCCTGTGGTAGCTCAGTAACCAATTGGTTTCCCATAGTGAGGGGAACAAGGACTATTTCTAACAGGAACTCAATGACTGGCTCTTTGGCCTCCCCACCCCCCAAGGGAGGAGCAGTCCTGTTAGGCCACAGAGGAGAGCTTTGCAGCCAGTCCTGAAGATACCTGATAAAACAGGATCAGATGAATGGGGAGGAGGTCCCCCCTATCAGTGGACTTGGCAAGGGGCATGGTGGAGATGAGGGAGGGAGGGAGGGACTGGGAGGGAATGAGGGATCGGGACACGGCTGGGGTACAGAGTTAATAAAATGTAACTGATAAGAAAAAAATAAAATACAAAAAATAAAAAATAAAAAAACAATGAATAAATTGAAAAAACAAAACTTTTTAATAAATAAATAAATAAATAAATAAATAAATAAATAAATAAATAGATAAATAAATAAATAAAAACTATTCCTCTGGATTGCGCCAGAAGGGAGGAAGGGGTCACTGACAGATGTGATGAATGGTTAGTTGGATCTGGCTTCTTTTCTGCTTGTCAGGGTGGACTCTGGTTTTTCTTCTCCATTTTCTGCAGGTGGATCTGTAGTTTGCTGGTTGGCCACTTCAGCCTGTTTGCCTTTTGTTTGCAGTTGTGTGTGTGTGTGTGTGTGTGTGTGTGTGTGTGTGTGTGTGTGTGTGTGTGTGTGTGTGTGTGTGTGTGTGTGTTTGTGTGTGTGTGTGTGTGTTTGTTTTTGTCTGGTGATTTATCCTTTCTTGAGACAGGTTTGGGTTCGCATCCACCTTGGCAAGGGCGAATTCGGCTTGGCCAATGGCCTGGCAGGTAATATTCTTGAGCTGCATCTTTGGCAGTCCATCTTTGCTGATCTTCTTCTTGAGTATGGGGCAGTGCCGGGTGGGAGGCGCATGCAATGCCCAGTTGCCACAGAACTACACAACCTAGCTGCCACTGCCACTGCCACAAGTTGTACTTCTAACCTACCATAGTTAACCTTGTCTTTCTGAGTGAAATAGGCCCTTCAGAACGATGTTAAGGGCCAGTGAGTGGAACAGTGAATAAAGGCACCTGCTGGTGAGCCTGGCAGCGTGAGTTTGATCCCTGGGAGCTGCATGGTAGGAGAGAACCAACTCCCACCAGAGTCATCAAGTTTCAACATACATACCATGGCACATGCACGCACACACAAACACACATAAAAATACATAAATAAATAAATAAATAAATAAATAAATAAATAAATAAATAGATGTAACCAAAAAATTAAACAGTCTTATTTTTTAAATGGTAATGTCCTCCATCTACTGCAATGAGAAGTTTTCTTGATGAAAGATGAGAACTACATTTATCTACAGGTAAGGACAAATGCTTAGAATGCAGTTAGGGGTTATACTGGTTTAATAAAGCGGTAGTTGCAGGTTCTTCTCTAAGACCCATGACTTCACTAGCCTTGGGTAGTTGTCTAGGTTTCCAATACCAAGCATGATTTTCCTCTAGTTGAGTAGGTTTTAAGTACAATTAGTGAGCTGTTGGTTACCAACAAGGTCTGTGTGCTACCACTGCACCCTTGGGGTTATTGTACCATGTTGGCGGTTATTTTGATTTACAGTCAGTCAGACCTGGGAGGGACTGCTGGTTGTTTCCTTCCTTTGGAAGCTTGCAGGGAACCTTCTGGTAGCGTTAAAATACAAGCAACTAAGGGATGCTGAGAGTAGGAGAAACAGTCTTTCCCAGGGAAGAGTATGCCAATGAGTCATCCCTAAAGTTAAACAACATCCCTAAAACTAAACAACTGATCAGGTTGTATTTCTGTATTTAGGAATGTGTGTAACAACAACTAATGAAAAATGAGGCCACAAATTTAAAAAAGAGCAAGGAGAGGTATATGAAAAGATTCAAAGGAAGGATAGGGAAAGGAAAGATGATAGAATTATAATCTTAAAAACTAAAACAAAAATCAAAATTAAAATATAAAAAAATATTTAAAAGAAAGGTGATTTAATTGAGCATTCTATGTTTCTCATGACACAAACTGCATACCATATAGTGAAATACAAAAAGGCCATGGGATCTATGGCACATTATCTTTAATAATCCCTGTGGATCAATTTATCAAAAACATTAATGAAACTCCATGACAATAAGCAAAGAGATCTCCAAGGACAACATGGAAATAACAGGTTCATTTGAACAGAGCTGAGAAATCTTAACAGTGAACAACACACGGCATAAATTGGGACCAACACATAATCTTTACACAGTGAGAAACAAAACACTACAATCTTGTAGTGCAAAAGAAGCAAAATTAGCAATGTATGAAGTGCCTATGCACAGGCTCTTTGCTTGACCCAGGGAAGGAGAGAAAAAGGTGTGGCTTTAAACAGACTCCAGGATGACCTAGTATCTGGCAGGCACTGCTGCGGTTGTACATGACAGGTAGGCCTCCTCACTAATGCATCTGTCCCTTCAATATGTTCAAAAGCCTAGCGACGAATAACAGGTTTTCTTTCTGCTCAAAGCTAAAAGAGAAAGAGAATTATTCAGAATGTTTATATCATCATGGAATTTGCCGACTCCAAAGCCAGTGTGCTAAAAGGTAACAAAGTCATTCACAGGTCTTCCCCGCTCAAGAATGTCACTAAGGCAGCAGGGAAGATAAGCCTTTTAATGATGTGTGTGCAGAATAGTGAAGGAATAACTCTACCCCATGAAATTAGAACCAATAGGAATTAGTATTTGATGTCACTGTTTTTCTTTCTCAGTTCATAGCACTGCTCATAAGAAAGGGTCTGAGCATGGGGATCCATGCTTATAATCATAGCATTGGAAGGGGAACAAGGAGTTCTTGAGCTTGAGGCCAATGTGAACTATGTGGGGAGGCCTTGGAGATGGAGACCTTCTCCTTGAGGGGAGAAGCAAGAAGAGGAAGAAGAGAAGGTAGATAAGGTGGTTGTGGTGGTAAGATGAAATCGGTGTTGATGAAGACTAAGAATCCATGTAGAACTTAATGATAAGCATGTAAGAAAGAGCTCTTTGCATTGACATTGGCAGTTATCTGTGGTTTCATCTGCCATCCTCTCCTATGACTAATATTTATCTGCACAGGTTGGTCTGTAGTTTTTAATGTCAACAAAAATAACCTGTAGCTGGCATACATGTGGCTGAGACTTGCATGTTTTGGTTGGGGATCAAATTCAGTAACCCTGAGTTCCGAGTCATGTTGCTGCTGCTTCATTCCTGGTGAAAGGACTTCTTGGCATTCTGTTGAGGGGAAATCTCTGATGTGGAAAGGTGTGGAATGGGTCATGTTTCTATAGGAGAAACATTCTTGATGTCTTACCAAAGTGAGTATCAGTATTGTCTGGTTTAATTCTTTTTTTTAATTCTTTATTAATTACACTTTGTATCCCCCCTGTGGTTCCCTTCTTCCTCCCATCCCAATCCCTCCCTTCCTCCATCCTCTGCATGCATGCCCCTCCCTAAGTCCACTGATAGGGGAGGGCTTCTTTTCCTTACTTCTGATCCTAGTCTATTAGGTCTATCAGGAGTGGCTGCATTGTCTTCTTCTGTGGCCTAGTAATGCTGCTTCCCCCTCAGGGGGAGGTAATTAAAGAGCAGGCCAATCAGTTCATGTCAGAGACAGTCCCTGTTCCCATTACTATGGAACCCACTTGGATACTGAACTGCCATGGGATACATCTGTGCAGAGGTCTTAGGTTATCTCCATGCATAGTCCTTGGTTGGAGTAACAGTCTCAGGAAAGAGCCCTGTGTTCAGATTTTTTGGTTCTGTTCCTCTCTTTGTGGAGTTCCTGTCCTCTCCAGATCTTACTGCTTCCCACTTCTTTCCTAAGATTCCCTGCACTCTGCCCAAAGATTGCCCATAAGTCTCAGCATCTGCATTGATAGTCTGCAGGACAGAGCCTTTCAGAGGTCCTCTGTGTCAGGCTCCTGACTTGTTCCCTCTTTTCTCCTTCTTCTGATGTCTATCCTCTTTGCCTTTCTGGATAGGAATTGAGCATTTTAACCAGAGTCCTCCCTCTTGATTAGTTTCTTTAGGTGTGCAGATTTTAGTAGGTTTATCCTATATTATATGCCTATATGAGTGAGTATATACCATTCTGCTTCTGGGATAGCTCACTCAGGATGATCTTTTCCAGATCCCACCATTTACCTGAAAATTTCATGATTTCCTTGTTTTTTATTGCTGAGGTTTAATTCTTAATAATTATCTTAGTTTTAAAAACTTAAAATTTCTTCATTCTCACCTCTCTCTCTTATTCTTCATAGCTTCTTGTCCAAAACTAGGGAAGCTATGTTGCTCAATTGGGGTCACACAGTCACAAGGATATTTACCTTACCTGATAATCGTTTGAGCAATTGTCTGGGGCTATCTTACTATATCCAGCTCTGTATACACCCTTTCTATTTAGAATGTATGATGCTCTTATTCATCAAAAAGTTAGAATTCTTTTGTTCAGCCAGACATAGTGCTCACAACTATATCCACCACTAAGACAGGAAGACTGAGGATTCAAGATGTTGCCATGGAGGTTACAAAGCAACTTCCAGTCCAGTCAGTACTACACATAATAAAACTTTATCTTTAAAAAAAATAGTTTTAAAAGATTCTGTCTAATGCAGCCACTACTGATGAGATCTGATAGACTAGGATCAGAAGGAAGGAGAGGAGGACCTCCCCTATCAGTGGACTTGGGGAGGGGCATTCATGAAGAAGGGGGAGGGAAAGTGGGATTAGGAGGGGGGGAGGAAGAGGTTTGTGGGGGGATACAAAGTGAACAAAGTGTAATAAAAAAAATTAAAAAAGATTCTGTCAACTTTTAAATATATGCAATATAAAAAAAAATGTACTCCAAGTTTTGAAAGACCACAAATTCTAACAAAGAAAAGTATACACAGAAAGGCAACCTTTCAGAAATGAATGAGAAAATTAAAACACTGTTGTATGACAAAAATACCCTAAAGGGATGTTTTAATTAAATTTTTATTTTTATATTAAAAAAAGATTCTGTCTATATGCTAAGGCTACTATTGAACTCTTTCTCTGCACTTCGATTCCTTTTCTTTCTTTTTTCAGTTTTTTTGTTGTACTTTCTTTTTTACAGTACAGGTTAATGAAATCCAGGGTCTCACACATGCTAGGAAAATACTTTGCCACCTACATCCAAGCTTAAGTCTTAAAATTATTTTTCCTTGTTGAACTATGACCAAAGAAAAAGAAAACTGAGAGGATTCAGAGAGAGGACGAGCTGAGAAGGGGGAGTGAAAGTCATAGAGTATATTACCTGCATAAGACAGGGTCATAATAAAATATCTTATTTTGTACAATTAGCATATTCTTATAAAAAAGACAAACATGACTTTAATTACTATATTCTTTAGGAAAGGGATAAATTTTGGAATATGAGTAAATTACATTTAGAAACAACTAAATTTTTGTGTCCTATTTTTTTAATATTGGACATATTTTAAATGAACTAAAGTAGGCTCTGAATAATGAACTTTAAGGAAAATTAAAAAGTGCTTTAGGTGAAAAATCTCATATATATACTCCTATACATTCTCATACATTATGTCCATTTTTAGTATACCACTTTTAAATGTATAAAAACATAATAAATTGCTATATGATATTGAACAGAGTAAATAATGGTGGCTTTTTATTGCTAAAAACAAAGAATTACTTATAAATTCATAAATGAACTATTATAATACAAGTATCTTAAAATAGAAAAAAGCAAACTGCATGCAATTATTGACTTTCTTCTCCTGCTACTATTTCACATAGTCACAACAAAAATAACAAAAGCAGCTCCAAAAATAATCTAAATTAATGTCAAATTGTAAACCATTCAAATTTGTACAAACTCAACTGAAAATAATGCCATACATGGCCTCACATTTGGGGGTGATGGCACTTTTGTTGCCCCTGAACAGCTTTCGCTGAAAACCAAGCCAGCATAAATAAAAACCATTTTCACACTTATTTCACTATGTTATTTTGTTTTGCGGGAGGTGGGGGTTGTACCTGTTTTTCTGGCGCTGGAGATAAAACCCAGGACCTTTTGCTAAGAAAGTCGTATATCACTAAGATAACAAAGATTAAACTTAATTGATCTTTCTCTCCTGCCACAGAAAACTCACAAAACTTAGAATTCGTTTTTTTTAAAAACAGACAAACTTTGGAACCAAAGGACATACTCAGAAATAGGATAGTATTTTCTCAAGGCTTATTGTAAAATAACCAATGCACTTGCCTGCATGAGTCAATCTCTTTGCCCCAAGAAGAGCTTATATTTCAGCAACAACATAAATAATTATTATCTATCTTCTCCCCACAGTCTGGCGATCATGAATAAGTCACAGGTACCCACAGTGACATATTTTGTCTTATTGGGATTTCCTGGTCCCTGGAATATTCAAATCACTCTTTTCTCGTTGATTCTGCTGGTCTATGTGATAACTTTGACTGGAAATATGGCCATCATTTGTGCGGTAAGGTGGAACCAACAACTCCATACCCCTATGTATATGTTCCTGGCCAACTTCTCCTTCCTAGAAATCTGGTACGTGACCTGCACGGTCCCCAACATGCTGATCAACTTCCTTTCCAAAACTAAGACTATGCCCTTCTCTGGATGCTTCACTCAGTTCTACTTCTTCTTCTCCCTGGGCACAACTGAATGTTTCCTTCTCTGTGCCATGGCTTATGATCGGTACCTAGCCATCTGCTTCCCACTGCACTACCCTTCCATCATGACTAGGCAATTCTGCAGTATTCTGCTGTCCCTCTGTTGGATCATTGGTTTCTTTGTATATTTGATTCCCATTTTTTTTATTTCTCAGTTGTCGTTCTGTGGCCCCAACATCATTGATCATTTTCTGTGTGATGTGGACCCACTAATGGCACTGACGTGTACACAAACACCCATCGTAAAGCACGTATTCTATTCTATAAGTACTCTTATTATTGTCCTCACCGGTTTGTACATCCTTGGATCTTATGCCCTGGTGCTCAGGGCTGTTCTTCAGGTTCCTTCTTCAGATGGACGACAAAAGGCCTTCTCCACCTGTGGATCCCACCTGCTGGTAGTGTCTCTGTTCTATGGAGCCATAATGGTGATGTATGTAAGTCCCACATCTGGCAACTCAGTCGCTATGCATAAAATTATCACAGTGATATACTCTGTGGTGACACCAGCTTTAAATCCTTTCATCTACAGCCTGCGTAACAAGGACATGAAATATGCCCTCCGGCATGTCTTCTTCGGGAAGAGGATTATGCAAAACTCGTAAATAGGGTTTTTCTGCCCAACTCTGGGGAACCCAATGCTGCCAAGGGCACCCTCACACATCTGACATACACTCACACAGACAAACATGCGTGTGCATAAATAAAAATAAAAATGAAACTTTTTTTAATCTAGGCAAGGCGTAGTGGTACATAGCTTTAATCTCAGTGCTTGGAAGGCAAAAGTAGACCTCTGTGAGCCAAGCTCAGCCGGTGATAGATAATGAAACCCTGTCTCGACAGAACAACAAAGAATGTCAAGGCTAAAGAGATAGCTCATCAGGTGAGGAGTGAAGCCAGCCTGAGTCCAGAAGACAATGTTTGTGTGTTACAAAGGCTGGAGTCAGAGAAGTGACTCAAATACTTTGGGGGAGTCCAGAGGATTGTGAGTGAGATATTGGACATTGAGTTATTTACACTCTTGGAGTTTGGGTTTGCTTTGTTAAGACTGTGGCTGTGTCCTGGTTCTTCCTTCTTGAAGTAAGAAAGTATTAACTTGTTTTTTTTTTTTTGTTTGTTTGTTTGTTTTTTTCCAGGTGCCCCATAGTTGAAAAACTGAATATTTAAAAAGATTTGGGGTTTTAAAAGACACTTTGTATTTCTTTTAAAGAGACTAAATTTTAAAATGTTTGAGTATGTAAATACTGTGGAACCTTTAAAGTTTGTAAAATGTTTTCTATTGTGATGTTCATGTTAATTTTGATCGTGGGGATGAACAAGAAAGTAAAGGTTATGACTTAAGAGTGATATGTGTGTGTGTCTAGTAGATAAGGGCTTGATTCAACTGGCTAGTTTTATGGCAACTTCACACAATCTAAAGTTATCTGAAAGGAGGGGACCTCAATGGAGAAAATGCTTCTATAAGATCCAGCTGGAGGACATTTTTATAATCAGTGATTGATGTGGGAGGGCCCAGCCCATTGTGGGTAGTGCTACCCCTGGGCTAGTGGTCCTGGGTTCTACAGGAAAGCAGGCTAAGCAAGCCATGTGAAGCAAGCCAGTAAGCAGCACCCCTCCATGGCCTCTGTATCAGCTCCTGCTTCCAGGCTTCAGCCCTGCTTGAGCTCCTGCCTTGACTCCCTTCAATGATGCACTATGATAAGGAAGTGTAAGCCAAATAAACCTTTCTTCCCCAAATTGCTTTTGGTCATGGCTTTTCAGTAGCAACAGTAACCTTAACTAAGACAAACACCATTCTTGGATTCATTAAAAGATTGTGCATATAATTTTATATATACTTATACTAGTTCGTCATCCTAATCAACAATGGTAAGGAAAACACAGAATGAGCCTGAAGCCATAAATAGGGATGTCTTTAGTAAAAGATGTTACGTGTATAATTGCCCTAGTAAAAGAAGACTACATCCAAAGAATCATTGTGTGGTTTGAACACTATGCTCCTAGATGCAGAAGTTTTAACAGCTACTCATGGTTTAACATTGTTCTCCAGGGTTTAAGGAATAGCTGTATTGTATGTGTTGGGGTGAGAGGGGTAGGGAGACCAGGGAATGAGCTGGCTCTAAAAGCACAGCAACAAACAATCAGCCACATTTCTAAAATGTATAAAGTACTCATATTTGACCTAGTTACACTCTCTGAAAAATAACCTGTTTGAACATCCTGAAAGGAATTCTACCCAGCTGTATTACTTGGAAAAGTAAATCAATCCCAAAAGAGTCAATTCAGAGTAGGTCATTAGAGAAGAACAATTTAAAAAAAGCAATTGGTGGCCAGCCAGCAAAGCACTGTCCCTGCCTGAGGAACCCACCTCGAGTGTGTGTGTGTGTGTGTGTGTTCGTGTGCGTGTCTGTGTGTGTGTGTGTGTGTGTGTGTGTGCGCACTTGTGTTGAGGTCTACACATGTGGTATTAGGATGACTGAGGTTTTTCTAGGTGTTGATATCTGGTCTTCTCTTTGTTGGGTGGGTATTTCAATCCCTGGTTACTGTTGGCCTCTCAAGATTTTAAGCAAGTGTGTTAGCTGTGTTATCCCTGGTAGAGAGTGCTTCTGCAGGTCAGTGGCAGAAAGGAGTAGAAATGAGCTAAGAGAATAGACTGAGAGAGGTTAAGGGGAAAAGCCTGATGTATCCAGTCCACACCAATAGGTTGGTTCCCCAGGGAGTGAAGGCGCAGTAGGAGAAGGGTTCCTCAACTTAGGCTGCAGTGGGACAAAGAATATGTCTGGACTGGCAGGGATGAAATGACTAGGGTGCCCTGGATCTGGACAAAGAGGTGGGATCTCCAGGGAATGCAGTCAGAGTGGGAAGGTGAATACCTGTAAGGAGGTTGCCACAGGGCTGAGTCAGAGAAGAGGGAGAGATAGTAATGGGGGAGAGTGAAAATCTCCTACCTGAATCCCAACCAAGTGTTGCCACTGGGGTCCCGGGGGCATTATTTCTAGCTGACACAAAAGAATAATGATGGGTAAGAAGGGAAAGTTAGCAGGGTCAAAGAGGAAAAGCTAAGATGGGTCTGCACCAAGAAGCAGAATCCCCAGGGAGTGAAGGCAGGGGAGGAGGAGGGACACACACAGGAGGGCTGTTACTGGGTTTCGGGTAAGACGGAAGAGTTATTAATTGAGCATAGGAAGAGCAGTAAAAATGTCTTACCTGAGTCCAGCCCAGTGTGACTACTGGGACTCCCTGGTAGAAAGTGTTTCTGGGTATCAGTGGGCTAACACAACAGAATGCAGACAAGAATGCAGAAAAGGCTGAGAAGGTTCACGGGAAGCTAAGCTGGTTCTGTAATGTAGGCATGTCGAGCTATGAACAACTCCCTTACGACCCAGTTCATTGTATCCCACAGGCTTGATAGGCGGTAGTTCCATTCTAATTGGTTTTTTAATGTTTTAATTTTCTTTTTATTTCTTCAATGACTCATTTATTGTTCAATACTATGTTTAATCTCTATTGTGTATGTTCTGGAGTTTCTCTTGCTATTGATCTGTAGTCTTATTTTATTATGATCAGACAGAATAAGAATTATTTCATTTTTTTATATTTATTAGGGATTATTTTATTAGTTACTTTTTTATTTCTGCCATGAAATGCCATGACCATGGCAACATAGGCCAGAGGCAGCCTAAAGAAAGACACCCAAGCACCTACAGAGGGTGCAATTATAATGGACAAATATGTGATGAAAAAAATGGAAAGTATGAAGTACATGGTAGATAGACAGAAGAGAAAGCAAAGCTGAGGGGTTCATACACTATGGAGAAAAGCAGAACTAGAGACTTGACAGCAGTGAGGAACAGGAAGGTAAGGAGGCCATGGTGAGGTCCTGTTCCAGGCTGCTGCATGGTCCTACAGCAAGTGGGGTCTGTGTAGGTGTCTGTGACCCAAAAGCCAAGTGTAGCTCTATGGTCTGCACTGCCACCTGAGGCCATGGGGACATTCGGGCCCAGGCTGCTGCCAGAGGCCATGTCTGGGTCTGGGGTTCTATGGAAGCCACGGCTTGTATTGATGTCTCAGGCCCATGTTACCACCAAAGGCCATACAGATGTCCCTGATCTGGACTGTTGCCTGAGGCATTATGATGAGCTGGCCCCACCCTTCACCAGCCACCACACTTGGGAAAGATGACCCTGCCACTTGCCTAGGCAGCACAGTAAAGCTGACCCTGAGGGCAGGGGAGCAGGTGAACCAGCCCCAAGATATGAGCGCAGAAGAGCTGGTCTTGCCCCCTCATCTGCTGTGAGGTGGCTTGGGTGACAGAGAGATGCCCTGCCCTGCCCTGCCCTGCCCTGCCCCTCACCACCTGCAGCAAATAGTATTGCTGGCCCTGAGGTCATGAAAGTGGCAGAAGTGTCCCTGCCCCTCACCGGCTGCAGCACTGGGGAGCACAGGCCCTGCAACTCACCTGGGCATCACAGTAGAGCTGGCCCTGGTGATATGAGAGCAGAAGAGCTGACCCTGGCCCTTGCCAGCCGTGGCACTGGATGAGCTAGCTGGAAAAGTGCTGGAAAGCTCACCCTGGTGGTCAGGACACAGGAGAGTTTGCGAGATGACTCACTCAGCCTCCTCCCAGGCCCAGATCCAGGCCCACCCCAACATATACCCTGCATAGGATCTGTTGGAAGGCACAAAAGGGCCAGTCCTGAAGATCCAAAGCTGCAGAATCGCCACGACACAGAAAAAACAACACAATATCCAAGAGGCGTCCCCACCAGGATCCAGTATAGATAATGTAGCAGAAGCCAAGGGCCTCAAAACAGACCAATGACTCATGGCAATGAAGATTTGCAAGTAAAGCTGTGTGGACAAAAAGGTACATTGTGTGATAATCACTGTGATATAAAGCGAAGTATTATACACGACAGCTTCCACAACAACACTTTTCTTTAATCTGTCTTATTTTATTTTTTTATTTTTGTAAGGGGGGTTGGTAGGGAGATGAGTGGGATAGGGGCACATGATCTGAAGTTCGCAAAGAATCAATAAAAATCTTTAAGTGTTTCCTTTTTCTTATGGTTCCACTGGGTTGGAGTCCATGGTGATAGTGCTAAGGCATGGGGGCAGGTGTCGCACGCATCTCAAACTACACGCAGCTGGCAGAGAGCACACCAGGAATGGCATGCATCTTTCAGAACCTCCAAACCACACACCCCCAAGACACACCTTCTCCAAAAATGCAACACCTCCTAATTCTTTCCCAACAGTTCCACCGACTGCAGGAACAAGTATTCAGACATCTGATCTTGGGGTATTCTCAGGAATATCCCCTTCAGGACTCAGGGAACTATGCTGAAGAAGAAGCAAAAAGATTGTAAGAGCCAGAGGAGATAGATAACACCAAGGAAAACAGTGCCTTCCAGACACAACGGGACTGACATACATATGAATTCACAGCAACTGTGGCAGCATGCACAAGGCCTACGCAGATTCAAGCCAGAAGTGGTCCCAGTGCTGCGAGGGGAACTTGGATAAGGAGCTCCCATCCCCCATCAATAAGATATCTCCGATTGGCAACTGCTTGCAAAGAAAAGATTCATTTTCATCAATGGGAACTCAGCAGTTCCCATGTTTAGTAGCAGGTGGCCAACACAAACAGAACTCAATGATGTTTTTGTAAATTTTTTTTGTCTCATATTGCTTTACTTGGGCATTTTTTTTTATCTTGCCGGTCTTTTGCTTATATATTATGATTTCTTTTTTTTTTTTTTTTGTCTCATATTGCTTTACTTGGGCATTTTTTTTATCTTGCCGGTCTTTTGCTTATATATTATGATTTCATTTTTTTTTGTTGTTCTTAAGGATGTTTAGTGTGTGTGTTTCTTGTGCTTTTCCTTTATTACTTTTTATTCCTTTTTTTTTCCCTGTTTGTTTTCTAAAGAAAGTATGAAGTTGGATCAATGGGGAGGGTAGAGAGGATCTGGGAGGAGACAGAAGAGTAAAACACTGTAACAAAATAGGTCATGTGAATTTTCAATAAAAATAAGAAAAAGAAAATAATAAAAATATATTAAAATCTAGATGGTAGAATTAGATGATCGTCTGCCTTCCACAGCCTGCTACCTTTCCTGGCGGCCTTTGTGAATTGCATGATAGCATGCAAAGGGCAAATTTTCGTGCCATTTGCCTCATTATTAATGTCAGAATCCTTGGGTTTTTTTTTTTTGTCCTGTGTTAATAAGTACACCTTTTATATTGGAAGCAATTTTTAGATTGTGTTTATTAGTTAATTTTGTGGGAGACAGGACGCTGTGTAGGAGGAGGTTTCTTCTTTCTGCCACGTGGGCCCTACAGATTGAAATCAGTCATCAGGTTTTGTGGCAAGCCCCTTTGACCACTGAGCCTCTCATGATCCATGGAAACAGTTCTAGTAGAATTTTCTCTGAATGTAAGTCTATATTCTTGTACAAAAGCTTCACTTCTTTTTTCTTTCTTGTCTAGATTCTGAATCACATCTCTTTTTCCAGTTCTGGGGGTTGAGTCAAATCCTTTTATTTCCAGTAAGTATGATGACTGTGTGGGAATTGGAATGCTATTTTTAGTTCCCATCTTGCAAAAGCACATCTATAGACAAAGCTGACTTCATTGCCTTTTCACAGTGATGGAGGAAGTGTATAACGAAAGACCGTGAGTTTCTGAGCA
The DNA here is from genome assembly GCF_907164565.1 of Psammomys obesus. NCBI lineage: Eukaryota > Metazoa > Chordata > Mammalia > Rodentia > Muridae > Psammomys > Psammomys obesus. The sequence continues at coordinate 424,871 of NW_026590704.1, read as the reverse complement.
GGAGTCATTTCATATAAGAATCATATTTCATTTAGCCTTTGAAAAATATCACTGTTGAAAACAAGTCCCAAGCCTAGCATGGCGTGATGGTACATACTTGTAGTCCTAGTACTTAGGATATGGAGACAGATGAATCAAATATCCAAGGTTATCCTTGGCTAGAGAGTGAGTTTGAGGCTAGCCAGGACTACATGACACTCTATCTTAAAAAAAAAAAAAAAAAAGAAAGAAAGAGAAAAAAAACAGAAAGAAAGAAAAAGGTAAAGGTAAAGACGAATTGAATGACTACATCTCTAGTTTTTTTTATTAGAACATGTAAATAAGTTGCATCTTTGACTCATATATTTTTGACAATTTTCATTCCTAACAGAACATTTCTCAGAGCAAGTTTCATGTCCTTGTTACGAAGACTATAAATCAGAGGGTTGAAGAGAGGAGTCACTGCAGAGTATACAAGTGTAAGGATCTTCTGCATCAAAGTTGGAATACCATATGTAGGACTTACATACATCACCATCACTGTCCCATAGAAGAGCGACACCACAACTAAATGAGAACCACAGGTAGAGAAGGCCTTTAGCCGGCCAGCTGCAGAGGGAACCTGAAAAACAGCCCTGAGCAACAAAATATAGGATCGAAGAATGTATGCTATAGTGAAAAAGAGGACAAAGGAACTTTGGGCATAAAAAATAAATTCAGTAACTGGAGCTGGGGCACAGGATAAGGCCATCAACGGGTCCATGTCACAGAGGAAGTGATCAATGACATTAGAACCACAGAAGGGAAGTTGGGAGATGGAGAAGATAGGGATTGGGTACCCAAGGAATCCGACAAGCCAGCATGAAGATACCAGTATGCCACAAAGCCTCCTAGTCATGATGGCAGGGTAGTGTAATGGGCGGCAAATGGCCAGGTACCTATCATACGCCATGACGGCCAGGAAGAGACATTCAGTTGTACCCAGTGAAAAGAAGAAATAGAACTGGAGGAAGCACCCTGAAAATGAGATGGCCTTGGTCTTAGAGAGAATGTTGGCTAGTATGTTAGGAACAGTGGAGGAAACATACCAGATTTCAAGGAAGGCAAAATTTCCCAGGAGGAAGTACATGGGGGTATGTAGGCGTGAGTCACATCGTACTGCGCAGATGATGGCTCCGTTTCCCAGCAAGGTCAACACATAAACCGCCAAAAACAACACAAAGAGGAAGATTTGAATCTTCCAGGAGCCAGGGAATCCCAAGAGAACAAATTCTGTTACAATGTGTGCTGTTGATCTGTTCATGGGATCTAAATACAGGAGAGAGGAAAAAAAAAAAAAAAAGACATGAGTTTAGCCCCAACGTCCTTGCTTTCAACGTATCTGAAGGTCTTTCTGAGAGTCAGGCGTAAGTTATACAAGAGAAGACATGCGTATTCTGAAAGCACATGGAACCAGTCCTATCGTATTCTGGATTGACGGCATTTCTATACCAATGATGTAACCTCTTTTTTCTCTTCTTCTTGGTCCTACTGAGACAGGAGTCAAAAGGAACCTAGGTAACTAGAAACAGGCTACAGTGAAGGACGCTGACCACCTAGACACAAATAGCCACAAATGGCCTTACTTCATGATTTCCAGACACTAACCTCTATGCTATAGAGCTTATGGAGTTTGTGAACTTTCAATGAATGTATCAACTGTAGAGTCTGGAGGCAGCAATAAGAGCCATCTTGCATCTTTACTTCTTTACCTCACCATTCAGCTTTGACGACATAAAAAGCCTGCTGCTTGAGCAATTTTTCACTTTATAGCCCTTCTGATCGCCATGTGTTTTTCATCCTTTGTGTTCTAATGTGGTGCACATCTGAAATACCAGAACTAAGGGAGTCAGAAGCAGGCAGATCTCTGTGAGTTCAAGTCCAGCCTCTTCTACAAAGTAAATCCCAGGCAGCCAAAGCTACACCCTGTCTCAGAAAACCAAAAATAAAAAAAAGCTAGATAATAGATGGATGGATGGATAGATAGATAGATAGATAGATAGATAGATAGATAGATAGATAGACAGACAGACAGACAGATAGATAGTTAATTTATTGGTTGGGTTTCTTTCTCAGGATTCTACAAACCACACCAAAAACTCTGATTATGAATGCCAACCAGAAATTTCTCCTCTATCCTGGCAAAACTCGATGGCACTTCTCAAATGTCTCCCGGGCAGCCAGGTGCTATTTCAAGGTGTCTAGTGAGGCCGCTCACCTTAAGACTGATCTTTTGGGTCACCATGGCTGGCTCTGATAAATCTGTGGACCTCAGGAGCGTGGTTCTCTTCCTAACTGATCTCCTGATCTCCAGTTGAAAGGGATGCTCAATGTTCAACAGATCCTGGCTGACACTGCTTCTTCGTGGATGCCTGAAGGTCTTACAACAGGATGCAGAAACAAATAGTTTCTGTAAAGATCACACTCTCCCCTGGGATAGGAAACCTGCTGCAAAGACTCCAAAGGCATCTATTCTCTTGGTGGCCTGGATAGGCTGCGCTTGAATCTCGAGTACTTGCAGATTTCTCTGTCTATGGTTAAGCAGTGTACTCTTCTGGCAGGGACAGATTTCTTCTGCTCTCTGCTCCAGCAACAGATAAGCTGTCTAGAAACTGGCTTCTCAAACTGCAGGCTGAAGCTGCTCCTGTTGCCCAAGACTCAAGCTGTCCTTGTTGCTTCATATGTTAATTTAAAAAAAAAAAGTGGTGTGTATGGCAGGCCCTACCCATAGAATCTAGACCTTTCACAGGTCTCTCTCTCTCCAAGCACTCTGCTCAAATATAAACATGGCCTCCTTCTTCTAGTTCCTCCCTAAGCCTGTCTGTCACTCACACCATTACTTTACTTAATTCTTGAGAACAAAAAAAAACATATAAAGAGTATCATCCTCAATGGAACATTTAAAAAATTAAGTAGCTTTACTGTAATGAACTGAAAAATAAAGCATCACAGGGCTAGACTGAGGAATGGAGAAGATTTTCCTCCCAACTTCTCTGGTGAATTAATTTTGTTGGGGTAAAGAAAGAGGCCATTTTCAAATACTTGGATAGCAAATTGTGTATCAGTGGCAAAAAAAAAAAAAGATGTATTTATTAATTGAAGAAATAAAATGTGCAGCTATATGTATTTAAATAGTAGTTTTGCAATTGGTTAATACTTAAAATGATCCGGTCAAAGACTCCGGCGAAAGACTTAAAGGGGCCTGAGAGACTCTCAAAGGTTAGGAGCATGTACTGCTCTTGCAGAAGACCTGAGTTCAATTCGCAGCACTCAAATTGCGCAGCTCACAAGAACCTATAACTTTAGTTCCAGAGCTATCTGTTGCCTCTGGCAGTCACAGGCACCTGCCCCCATATACCTGCCCCTCCTCTTGCCACATACACAGAAGTTTAAAAATAATTAAAATACGTCTCTAAAAGATAAGTCTTAACCAAAATAATAGTTTATATTTTGAGATTTTTGCTAATTTTAGATCTCTTGTTTTGGATATTGGAGGTCATCAAGAATGTAAGAAAAGGAAGTTTGCAATATAGCAAAGAACACATGATTCAAAGGAAGGATCATTTGTGATCCCTGAGACCTGGGCTACACTACTTCTAGTCTGTTTGTGTTGTTTTTATTATTATTAATTATTATTCTAATTGACTTTCATGGGCATTTTGCCTACATGTATGTCTATGTACCACAGGTGTGCCTGAGGTATGGAGGGGAGAGCAGAAGGGGACATTAAATCTCTAGGACTGAAAATTGTGCGCTGCCATGTGGATGCTGAAACTCAAACAAGTCCTCTGGAAGAACTGCCAGGGCTTTTAACCACTGAGCAGTCTCTCTAGCCCTTGTTCATGATTTTTGAGGAAACATGAAAAGGTGTAGCATCCAAGCTTCAATTAATAGCTTTCTAATTAATAGTGAATTCAGAAGACATGTTTTACCACCTTCCTTGAAGGAACTCAGTAAGTGAATTCCAGATATTTATTTGTAAAACATGAATCAGTTGCTTTCCCAACTACAGATGACAGACGAAGGACGTACATATCTTTAAACAAAAAACTAGAGTCATGAGATCTGAGTTTCCTGTCTTGTTGGGGAAACTAATCATGCCTGCTTAGTGTAAATCATAGCAAGGACATGCCCCACATACACTGACAGCACACCAAAATTTATCTTTCCTACCACGGTGCCATGTAAGAGATTTGTTAACAGCAATATTATTTTTTTCCAGAAGCCTTTGGGAAAAATTTAGGTAAGTAGTAGACTGATCAAAGAGGAAATTCTTAACTGAAAAGGAATAATCAGTTTTCATATTAATGGAATAGACTGGCTTAGAAAAATCACACAGTCCCATCTTCTAGAAGTTCTAAAGTTACTTTTTATTTTTTATTTATGTTTTTATTTGAAACAAAATTAAAATTTTGATCATATTCTTCCTCTCCCTAAGTCCTTCCAGATCCTCCCCCATTCCCTATCCACCCAACTTTTAAGTTCTTTCTCAAAAAAACAAACACCCAATACAAAAACAAAATAAAACCACACCCAAAAAGAAGACACCAAACTATAACCAAATAAAAACACACAAAAATACTGTAGAATCCATTATATGTTAACCTGAACATGGGACCTATATGGATGGTTGATCCACCCAGTGTCACTCTATTGGGGAAAACTGAGTTTTCTCTCTCCCAGGAAGTACAAATGGCAACTCAGTTGTTAACCTTTACCCCAGTGGCTAGGTTTACTGAACTTACTCTCAAGTATAGATTAGTAGAGTGAAATTTCTACCACTTTATGCTGTTTCACGGGCATTTAGAATTTGTAAAGCAGTTTTTAGACTATAATCCTAGGGGATCAACCTCTTTACATGTTCTGTTTCAGTATAAGAAACTAATCAACCAAATACAAAACCTACCAGTGCAAGCGTTTTGGCGGGTTAAATATCCTTCTTCCAGGATGCTCACTCAGCACACTGTCTTTTCAAGTTGCCTGAGAAAAGAAATACACCACTGGACAACTCCTGGAAAATGAGATTATTTCCAAATGATACTGCAACAATCACAATAACATTTTACAAAAAACAAACAAACAAAAAACAATGTAACTGCCTGTACTCATTGTTCATTTTAGGATTGTGACTTGAGAGGGTTCAAAATGTTTCACCCAATGTTTCACCCAAGAGTTCATACTACAGACACACTTGAAAGTTTAGGGGTTTTGTCTGGTTGGCTGCTTGCTTGCTTGCTTGCTTGCTTGTGAGCAAGGGTCTTACTGGGTGGCCCTTTCAGGTCCAGAACTTACTCTCCAGACGGGCTGGCAACATCGAGCTGCCTGCTCTGTCTCTTGCCTGTTGGAATCAAGAGTATGTCTTCGGTCCACATTTGGAAGCTTCACACTAAGCTAGTCTTTCTCACCTCCTTTAACTCTTTCCTGAGAAAACCCTGAGTAATTAGATCTATTAAATGAAAGGTACCCTTTAACGTAACAGAGCTTGTCATAATCTGGACCGTCCATCTATTTCCGCTGGGATAGCTTTCCTAGGTGAGCCTGAAGGAGGGAAAGGGTACAGTGAGACCCCACCTTGCCTCAGCATCAGGCTTCTCCTCAATGGCTCTGCGAGGAAAACTCACAAAAGAGAATGGATACATCTGTGGGTTCACTTCCCTTCACTCCTGGAGACCCTGGAGACTTGTTTCCTAGGACTCCTGCTGAGATGTTGAACATGTGACCTTCTCTTAAGGGTGTGCATCCTCTCAGGGGTTGCTGCAACCACTCACCTCACCACCCAGGTGGTCTCAGAGGAGTCCTCCCTTCCCCTGAAGGGCATTCTTTTTCCAACCCTTGGGATTCCCCTGGAGTTTGGTATGTTTGCTTCGTTGAGTATCAGTTCTTAACAGATTGTCTAGAGTTACAGAAAGAGAGGAACTATGGAAAATGTCACACAAATCCTAGGAGACTTCCAGTGTATCCTCTCAGAGAGTCCTCCTCGGAGCACAGTGAAACAAGCAGCAGTTTCACCTACGGCTCTAATTCTGAAACTGAGATATGTTGTGAGCAAAGTTTTCCCATCTAGTAAAAGTGAAAGACATCAACACACAGAGACACAAAACTACATTCTGTTGGCCTCATAAAAGTTAAATCTAAGCCAGGCAGGGTGGTACACGCCTTTAATCCCAGCACTCAGAAGGCAGATGAAGCTCTGTGAGTATGAAGTCAGCAAGTTCCAAACCATTCAGGGCTACATAGTAAGAAAGAACCTATAAAAAAAAAAAAAAAAAGTGTTTTTTTTTAAACCCTCCAATTTCAATAACAAAAATGGGATCAGAAATCATTCTGTAAGAGTGAAACAGCCCAGGCACAAAAAGATAGGTATGGCTTGGTTGCATTCACATGTGGAATGTAAAGAAGATGAAGCATAGAAGTTGAGAGTATTGTAGTGAAAGGGTTAGGCTAACTTTGTAACCTATATATCTTCTAAAGCCTGTAGTTTTGAGTTTTATGTCCAGGTTAAGCTAAAGCCTCTTAGTACCTTTCCAGAGAATGGAGGAATGTGACCCTATCTGTGAGGACAGATATAAAAAAAAAAAAAAGCAAGCAAGCAATGACCTTCATTCAGCAAAAAGAACGACCAGACCCTTGTCTTCAAGATAGTGTTTCTTAGCAATGAACCCAGATGGCCTCAATCCTTCTGAGTAGCTCCTGACCTCCAGCCAAATCTTCAAGGATGAGCTAACCACCCCACCTTCAATTGCAGCTGCATCCACATTTGGCAGGACTGGCCAAACTTGATCACCTAAGACTAACCAATTATCTTACTTTATAGCTTCCTCATCCAATCCTAAATTGCCAAAACTGCAACTTCAAATTTCCCTCAATTTTTCTTTTAAAAATCTAAAGCCTTTGTCTCCCGGGGCCACTCTTTGCTGACCGGCAGGGGTGACCCCATTGCACAATGGTTAAATTAAACCTCTTGCTTTTGCAATGAGTTGCGTGGTCTGCGAGAGTTTCTGGGAAGGGCGCCATCTTGAACTCCTGAGCTGTGAGACCCCAGGTCTTACAGTAGTAGCTACCAAAGGCTCCATGGTAACAAGAGAGCAGGAGAGGTAGGGAAGACCAATGAGTACTAAGTTGCAGTTGGATCTGGCAGATTTTTCTTGGGTCCTTAAGCAAATGTGAAGTTGGCAACTGGGACCATGTTAATATAAGTGGCCTGTGCAACCAAGTGATACCATGTTGCTCTCCATGGACCATGTAACCACTGAAAGACATGTGAGCATCCCTAGTCTGCGCTGCCGCCTGAAGCCATGCTGATGTCTATGGGCTGGAGTCTCACCAGGGATCATGTTGTCCATGGCCCATGTTGACCTGGAGGCCATGTTAATGTCCTTGGCCTGTGTTACTGCTGAGTGTTATGAAGTTGTCCAAGACCCATGCTGCGGCAGAAGGTCGTGTGGATATCTGTGGTCTGCACTGCCACCGGGGACCATGCTGAGGTCCATGGAACACGCTGAAGCTGGCGACCATGCGGATGTCTGTGTGCATTGCTGTGACCAGAAACCATGTGGAAGTCCATGATCTGTGCTCCCACACTCTGTAAAAGGCAAGGAAGCCATTTTTGCAGTGGTACTGATGACTGCTGACTCAGTTGAGAAATAGAAACATGGACGGCTTCTGTAACAACCCCTATCATCACCCCACCCCACCTCCAAGAAGTAACACACCAGACAGAAAGCCATTGAGAAGAACTCTTAAAAATTATGATAAGGATGCCAAAGTGGGGCTCTCCACAAATGACGGTTTCTGCCAAGGGTGCAGGTGGGGAAGGACACATTTTTCTTTAAGGGAATGGACACTGGAATTTGACCATGCTCCAGCGAGTATGTGTAGCATAAATTGGACTTGGTTTTCTTTCTTTCTTCCTTCCTTTCTTTCTTTTTCTTTTCTTTTCTTCTTCTTCTTCTTCTTCTTCTTCTTCTTCTTCTTCTTCTTCTTCTTCTTCTTCTTCCACTAATTCTTCTGCTGCTGCTTCTGCCTCTTCTGCTGCTGCTGCTTCTCCTCCTCTTCCTTCTCCTTTTTCTCCTCCTCCTCCTTCTTTTTTTTCACATTGAGGGTGGATGTGGGAGGACTGGGAAATGAGTGTGATCCAGGTGCATGGTGTGAAATTCCCAAGTAACCAATAAAAATATTATATTGGAAAAAAGTTCAAGTGTGTGAGTCTGTTAAAAGGTGATATGTTATAGACATCAAGGGAATGAGTACTGTTCAATGAGGAATTCTGAATTAATGTTACCATGGTAAAAATAGATAGATAGATAGATAGATAGATAGATAGATAGATAGATAGATTCTATAATGCCACCCACATGCTGTTGGCATTACTGCAGACAAGCAAGTTAAGGACAAGTTTCTTGACAAGAGAATTAATTGAGCACACTAAGCACATTTAACAGCCAAGACAGCTTCATGAAAATGGGTGAAGAAAAACTAATCAGAAAAAAAAAAAAAAAGAAAAAGGTACCAAATTCAAGGAAAACCTAAGCCTATTCCACCCAGAGAAGAACACTGTGGGAACTAACAGAAAGGAGCCTGAGTTGCTGGAGCCCATTGCCATGAACCCATAACCAAATCGATATAGATTCCCATGTGACATACAAAATAGAGCTCTGGTATTCTAAGTGTTAGAAATAATTACTTTTTAACTTTTTCTGATTAGTTTCTATTACAGTATCTTCTCCAAACATTTTTTGTTATTATGAAGAGACAAAAAAAAGGAAAAAGCTAAAAATAAAATAAGAAGCACACTCCCCATTCTCCAACAACTTGGAGGCTGGCCCAGTGACCTGTGATACATTATAGTGGCCCTCGTGCCTCATCCAATATGACCAGCATTGGGGAAGACAAGTATCATTATAAAACCACCCAAAGATCGTGAAAGCTTCCTCCTGTTCCTCCACCTCCTGCCCCTTTTGCTCCTCCTTCTTTTGTTATAGGGTCTTATCTTGTAGCTTTGGTTGCCTTGGAATACACTATGTAGACTAGGCTGGCCTTGAACTCACAGAGACACACCTGCTTCTGTCTCCTGGGTACTAGGATTAAATTAAAGGTGTGCAACATCACACCTGGCTTGATCTGTCCCCCTTATTCAAAAATAACTTCACCCACTCAAATGGCTCAGGAGGACAGGTCAGATAACTTTGTCCATCGGCTAGAAAAAGCCACTATTCCTTCCTCGGGGTTGAGTCCCTCTCTCCTTCTCTGAGATTTAGCTTTCTGTGTTTCTGTTCATAGTGTCTATTGTTTATTAAAACTTGTATGTTAATTTTAGTCTGATAAATTCTTTTATCCCCAAGAACTGGTCGTTCTCACCATGACACTCCCACTCTTTCTCCCCTCCTGAGCTTTACCTCTTATTCTCTTCTACTTCTAATGGCCTTGCTTCTTTCAGACCTCTTTTTGGTTTCCCCCCTGAAAGGAAAAGTATCAGCTCAGGTCCCCCAAAGACCAAGTTCTCAGCACAAAGGAGATTTATTTGCCCCAGAGGTACAGAGATCGGGGATAAGGGACAAAGACAGGAGATAGGAAAAGACTGAGAAAGAAAGGGAACAAGGGAGAGGGGAAGGGGCATTTGTCCTAGAATAGGACAAAGGACTGCCTCTGGGCAGAGAGGAGATAGGCATGGCCCATAGGAAATGAGTTTATAAAGGTAAAATGGGAAACCCTGTGTTAGAATGAGGTGTTTAATTTTTATTAGATGAGCCAAAGGGAGCTTTTGATCACTGGACTTCAGTAGTTTGATATCTGGACCGTGGTAGAAGTCAGCCTCAGGAGGAAGAAGCAGCCAAAATAAAGGACTAGAGCTTGGTGGCTAGCTTTAGGAATGTAATCTAATGGTTTTTAGCAAGACAAAGGATATGGAGATCAGGGCAAGGCCTGCCAGAGCCATGTGCACCACATTCAAGCTGGCCAGAGTCCCTTCACCACCACCCTCTTCTCCTTCCTCTGTTTCTCTTTTCTTCCTCTTACGGTCTCATGTCTACTCTTGGAGCCTATAGCCACTCTCACACTCACTTAAACATACACATACAAACATTAAAAGTCAGGAAGCACACATGGGAGAAAACATGTTGCTTTTTGCCTTCCTGAATCCAAGTTATCCACTTTAAAACAATACTTTCCAATCCCATCCATTTTCTCCCAGGTTTCATTTTTCTTACTAACTGAATAAATTTCTATTGTGGTTATGTACAACATTTTTATTATCCACTTATCTCTTGATACACATCTAAAACACTGACTTTTTTTTCCTTTTTCTTTTCCTTTTCTTTTTTGCCATTGTGAATGATGGACATATGCAGGTATCCCTGTGACAGCACATACAGTCCTTGGCTAAATACCTACAGCTGGGCCCTGGGGTATTCATATTTTTAATTTTTTGAGAAACTCCCGCACTGATGTCTGTAATGGTGTACTAGTTTACATTCCTAACGGCAGTGCATAAGAATAGTTCTTTCCTTACATGCCCACTAGCATTTGTCATTGGTATGTGTGTGTGTGTGTGTGTGTGTGTGTGAACATACAGTTTTCTTTTCAAATTTTAATTAAAATATACTTATATTGTTTCCCCCTTTACCCTTCAACCCCTCTCAGGTCTCCCCATCTACTTCCTTTCAGATTCATAGCCTCTTATTCTTTAATTATTGTTTTACATATATAACTATTTGAATAAGTATATAAATCCAGTGTGCTGAGTCTTAGTATTCCTTGTATGTATATTTTTCAGGTCTTGTCCCTTGGGATTAGATTGACTATTTAGGGTACTTGTTTAGGGCAAAGACCTTCTCCCCGTCTTGGTAGCCTTTAGTTGCCTGTAGTTCTTCATCTAGGGGGTGGGGCCTCGTGATAGTTCTCCCATCCACACTGCCATGTCAACTGCTCTTATAACTATTCAGATGTTGTTAAGAAGCTGTATTCTTTAGGCTTCACAGGCATAGCTTCTCTATCATATCTAGAAAACACAAGCTGGCTGCAGACTCTCCGGTCCTCTGGCTCCAAAGATCCTTCTGTCTCCTCTTTTGCAATGTATCCTGAGGCTTAGGTGTAGGGGTAGTGTTGTAGCTGTATCAACAAGGCTGGACATCCCACAGTCAGTTATTCTCCACATCTTGACTAGTTTAGGCTTTCTTTAATAGTCTCTGTCTGCTTCATAAAAAAAAAAAAAAAAAAAACACGTTTTGACGAGAGATGAGAGGTCCACTTTTCTGTGGGTAGAAGGATAAGGACTTAGAAAAATAAAACTTAAAAAAAAAAAGGATAAGGACTTAGAATGCAGTTAGGAATTACATTGGTTTAGGAACCAGCATTATTAGATGGTTGCTCTCTGAGATCTATGAACTCACTAGCCATGGGTAGTTGGCGAGGTTTTCAACAGCTGTTGCTTACTGCAAATATGTAAGGGCCACTATGTCATCTTTAGTGATATCTTACCACCCTCATCACTCTTGTGGTTCATAGATGTGACAAATGGGTAGGACTATTGAATGCTTTCCTCCCTTGGAAGCTAGCATAGCATCTTTAAGTATTATGAAGGCTATCCCCCAGAAAGAAGGATTTTGGGTCAGATCAGCTCAATTTCTCTGAGTCCTGTGTCTGAAGAGTATGTTGTCTTCCACAATATGGAGTTACCTTCAAAGTCTGAGAAGCAACCAAAAGAAACAACAATAATTTGTATTGTTTGGGGAGTCACTTGGACTCCCCTGACCAACAACTCAAAAGGAGATTTCTCATACCTGATATTTTTGTTAAAGATAGTCTGTGATTTGGGGAGAGCATTATCACCCCAAGTGACATAACTTCATTAAGATTATATACATATGTGCATATACTTATACATATATGTAATATATAATTTTGGGTAAATATAAAATAATGTGATTCCTTATGGCTTTTTTTCAAACATTCTAGTGTTATTTTACCTACACCCTCTATCTTTTTTTTTAATTTTTTTTTCTTCACAATTTATTAGTTATATATCCCGATTAAACCCTCTCCTTCAACTCCCCCAGTCCCACCCTCCCTCCCTCTTCTCTTCATTCTCTCCCCCTAGTCCACTGAAAGGGGGAACTCTCTGCTATTGCCATCTGCCCATAGCTTGTTAAGTCTCATCAGGACTGCTTGGATCCTCTTCCTCTGTGGCCTGCAAGGCTGCATCATCAAGGGCAAGTGATCAAAGAGCAGTCAACTGAGTTCATGACAGAGGCAACCCGTGATCCCCTCACTCAGAGATCCACATGGAGACTGAGCTGCCAATTGGTCACATCTGAACAGGGGTCTAGGTCCTCTCCATGCATGGTCCTCCATTGGTGCATCAGTCTCTGCAAGACCCGCTGGGCTCAGATCTTTCAGTTTTGTTGGTCTCCTTGTGGGGACCTGTCCCCTCCATGTCCCTCTAATTCCACCCCTCTCCTCCTCCATAAGACCCTCTGCTCTGCCCAAAGTTTGGCCCTGAGTCTCAGCATCTGCTTCGATCCCCTGTTGGGTGAATCCTTTCAGAGGACCCTCTATAGTAGACTCTCATCCTGTTTCCTCTCTTCCACCACTTCTGGTGTCTATCCTGTTTGCCATTCTGAATGAGGTTTAAGCATCCTCCCTAGGGTCTTCCTCAGTGTTTAGCTTCTTTAGGTCTGTAGATGGCTGTCCTATATTCTATTGCTAATGTCTGCTTATTAGTGAATGTATACCATGCCTGTCTTTCTGTTTCTGGGTTACCTCACTAAGGATGATCTCTTCTGGTTCCATCCATTTGCCTGAAAATATTGTGATTTCCTTGTTTTTAATAGCTGAGTAGTATTCCATTATGTAGATGTACCACAATTTCTGTATCCATTCCTCCATTGAAGGACATCTAAGTTGTTTCCAGATTCTGGCTATTACGAATAAAGCTGCTATGAACATAGTTGATCAGATGTCCTTATTGAATGGTGGGACATCTTTTGGGTCTATGCGCAGGAGTGGTATAGCTGGATATTGAGGTAGTGCTATTCCCAATTTTCTGAGAAAGCACCAGATTGATTTCCAAAATGGTTGTACAAGTTTGCACTCCCAGCAGCAATGGAGGAGGGTTCCCCTTTCTCCACATCCTCTCCAGCATGTACTGTCACGAGTTCTTGATCTTAGCCCCTTTCACCTTTTCTATATTGACCTCTCTATCTAATTCCCAATTAAAGGTTCCCCCCCCTTTTTTTATTTCACCTCTATTCATATCACCTCTATCCTGCTATTTCTCTCTCGAATGTCTCCAACGCAGACCCAGGTCCCTATTTATTTTTCTAGTTTCTGCAGCTACTCTACTCCAATTTATACATTAACATCTGAGGATTTAGAAATAGGAACCAAAGATGAGAAAGAATATGCAGTGCTGGTCTTTCTGGGTTTGAACTACTTCACTCAGTATAATATTTTATTTTATTTTTTTAATTCTTTATTAATTACACTTTATTCACTTTGTATCCCCCCTGTGGTTCCCTCCCTCCTCCTGTCCCAATCCCTCCCTTCCTCCACCCTCTGCATGCATGCCCCTCCCCAAGTCCACTGATAGGGGAGGTCTTCCTCTCCTTCCTTCTGATCCTAGTCTATCAGGTATCACCAGGAGTGGCTGCATTGTCTTCTTCTGTGGCCTGCTAATGCTGCTTCCCCCTCAGGAGGAGGTAATGAAAGAGCAGGCCAATCAGCTATCCCAGAAGCAGAAAGACCCACACGGTATATACTCACTCATATAGACATATAATATAGGATAAATCTACTAAAATCTGTACACCTAAAGAAACTAATCAAGAGGGAGGACTCTTGCTAAAATGCTTAATCTATATCTTGGAAGGCAAATAAAATGGACATCAGAAGAAAGATAAAACAGGGAACAAGTCAGGAGCCAGCCACAGAGGGCCTCTGAAATGCTCTGCCCTGCAGACTATCAATGCAGATGCTGAGACTTATGGGCAACCTTTGGGCAGAGTGCAGGGAATTTCATGAAAGAAGTGGGAAACAGTAAGATCTGGAGAGGACAGGAACTCCACAAAGAGAGCAACAGAACCAAAAAATCTGAGCACAGAGGTCTTTCCTGAGACTGATACTCCAACCAAGGACCATGCATGGAGATAACCTAAGACCCCTGCACAGATGTAGCCCATGGCAATTCAGTATCCAAGTGGGTTCCATTGTAATAGGAACAGGGACTATCTCTGACATGAACTTATTGGCTTGCTCTTAATTTTTTTTTTTGAGACAGGGCTTCTCTGTGTAGCCTTAGCTGTCCTCATATTATAGACCAGAATGGGCTCAAACTCACAGAGATCCACCTACCTCTGTCTACCTGAGTGCTGGGATTACAGGTGCACCCAGGTAGTATAATATTTTCTAGTGCTATCCATTTACTTACAAATTTCAAGATTTCATTTTTTGAACTTTTTATTGATTCTTTGTGAATTTCATATCATTCACCCCAATCCTATTCATCTCCCAGTCCCTCCAAATCCACCCTCTGCCCTAGTAACCTCTTCCCTAAAAAAAAAAAAAAAAAAAAAAAAAAAAAGGTACAAAATAAGAATTAAAAAATAAAATAAAGTCTCACCATGGAAAATGTGGTATGTCATGTTGTGTCTCATAGTATACCCTTTGCCCAAACAGCTTCACTTACAAATGTTCATTGCAATGAGTCATTGGTCTGGTTCAAGACCTCTGGCTTCTGCCACACCATCAATATTGAATTCTTACTGGTACTCCTTAGAGATCTTGCTCTTGCCCTGAGTCAGGGAGATCCTGCAGCTTTGGATCTGTGGGACCAGCCCCTTCACTTGCTCCAGCAGTTCATAGATGAGGTAGATGTTGGGGTGGGCCAACTCAAAGCCCTAGGTCTGGACCTAGGTGGTAGCTGAGCTGGTCAGATAGCAGCTTTCCCATTCCCAAGCCACCAGGGCCAGCTCTCCCCCACTGCTCTGGGAAAAGACAGGCCCAGCTCTCCTTTGCTCACACCATCTTGGCCAGCTCTCCTCACCCTGGTGAGGGGTGGTGCCTTTTCTCCTGATTGTGGCAGCTAGCAAGGAGGAAGGCCAGCTCTCCTGGGTGCTGCAGCCAGAGAAGGGTGGGGTCCTCCCTCCTGCACTTACGCCATTGAACAAGCTCTCCAGGACCCACACCACTAGGGCCAATTCTCCCACACTACCCAGGAGAGGGGCCCGGGCATGCTAACCCACCACAGGCACCACCGTGCAACAGCTGGTGAGGGGCAGGGCCAGCTCAGTGCAGCGCTCAGACATCGACATGGTCCCAAACAGCAGCCCAGACCACAGAAACCCACATGATCTTTGGTGGTAACATGGGGCACTAAAATCGACACAGACCCCTGCCGCAGGGCCAGGGATGCAGACATGGTAGGAAGGACAAGCCTGAACATCACCTTGGGGGCAGGTAGCAGTGCAGGCTACTCACATCAGGCTGTTCCTGCCATCACATCTCCAGTCTCCCCTCTCTTCAGAGTGCACAAACCCTTCTCTTTCTCCCCTTCTCTTTCTCTCCCATCCCTCTACCACATACTGGCTCCTCATAGTGGCACTGGGCTGTCTTCTGGCACTCTCCCACCTGCCTGTGCCTTGCGGTAGGAGGGGCCTCTGGTTTTATTGCACTGTGGATACTATCCCACACTTCCGTTGTCCGTTCTTCAGCTGTAGGACATTTACGCTGTCTCATTTCCTGCCTACTGTGACTAGAGTGCCAATAAACACGGCTGAGCAAGTCTCCGCGAAATAAAACATGGAGTCCTCTGGGCATCTGCCAAGGAGTAGAATAGCTGGGTAATATAGTAGATTTATTTTTTAAATGAGAATTCTCAACATTTTATTTCTAGAATTACTGGAGCAGTTTGTAAACTCCCCAAGCGCAAATGAAGGTTTCTCTTTCCCACCTCCTCAGCAGCATGTGTTGTTGCTTGTTTCATGGACTTTTGCCATCCTGACTGGGGTAAGATGAAATCTCAAAGTTGTTTTTGTTTGCATTTTCCTAATTGCTGAGAATGATAATGAGATGTTTCTTAGCCGTTTTTATTTCTTTTGAGGACACTCTGTTCGGTTTCATAACCTATTTTAAATGGATCATTTCTTTCTTGACTTTTTATTTTGTAGTTATTTAGATATTTTGAATATTAATCCTGTCATAAGACTAACTAGTAACAATGATCTCCCATTCTGTGGGCTCCCTCTTCACTAACTGGATTGTTTCCTTAGCTATACATAAGCTTTTTAGTTTTGGGAGTTCCTGCTTGCCAATTGTTGGCATCAATTCCTGGAAAAATGAAGCATTACTAAGAACTTCCTTTCCCGTGTAGAATACTGCCTATATTTTCACCAGCAGTTTCAGTATTTCAAGTTTCATGTTAGGTGTTTGGTCCATTTGGAATCAGTTTTTGTGCAAGGTGATATACGTTGATCTGATTTCATTCTTCTGCATATAGACATTCAGTTTTTTAAGATCTTGCCTTTTTTCCAGGGTATGTTTTTCACTTCTGTCTTAGTCCATGTCCTATTGTTGTGGAGAGACACTATGACTATGACAACTCTTATAAAGGAAAGCATTTAAACGGAAGTTGCTTACAGGTTCAGAGGTTTAGTCCATTGTCGTCATGGCAGGAAGCGTAGTGGCACAGAGGCAGACATGGTGTTTTAGCGGTAGCTGGAAGTTCTGCGTCCAGATCGGTAGGCAGCAGGAAGAGAGAGAGACACATTGGGCCTGGGTTGAGCATTTGAAACCTCAAGACCCACCACCAGTGACACACTTCCAACAACAAGCCTACACCTCCTAAGAGTGCCACTCCCTATGAGCCTATGGGGACCATTTTCATTCCAACCACCACAACTTCTGTGTCAGCCAACAATCCATGGTGTGGTTACATGTACTGATGTTCGGATGCTCTGTTTTGGCTCCTCTAGGCTACGTGCCAGTCTTGGTGCCAGTACCACAACCATCCTTGCAGAGGCCCTGAGTCTGGTTCCCAGCACACATGTTGCATGCTTCACAAATAAGTAAATAACTCCAGCTCCAGGGATATCCAAAACCTCTGGCCTCTGAGTACACAAGCATACACACACACACACACACACTTAAAAATAAATATAAAATATTTTTAAAAATAAATCAAACAGGGAATCTTATGTAAGAAGTGGGAAATAGTAAGATCTGGAGAGGACAGGAACCCCACAAGGAGAGCAACAGAACCAGAAAATTTGAACACAGGGGTCTTCCCAGAGACTCATACTCCAACCAAGTACCAGGAATGGAGATAACCTAGAACCCCTGCACAGATGTAGTTCATGGCAGCTTAGTGTCCAAGTGGGTTACATAGTGTTGGGAAGAGGGACTGCCTCTGACATAATCTGATCGGCCTGCTTTTTGATCACCTCCCCGTGAGGGGGGAGCAGCCTTACCAGGCCCCCGAAGATGACAATGCAGCCATTCCTGATGTGATCTGATAGGCTAAGATCAGAAGAAAGGAGAGGAGGACCTCCCCTATCAGTGGACTTGGGGAGGGGCATTCGTGAAGAAGAGGAAGGAGGATGGGACCGGGAGGGGAGGAGGGAGGGCCTTATGGGGGGATACAAAGTGAATAAACTGTAATTAATAAAAATAAATAAATTTAAAAAAATAAATAAATCAAACAAATCTATGCTAAGTAAGATAACCTAGACCCAAAAAGTGTTCTCTTTCTCTCTCTCTCTCTCTCTCTCTCTCTCTCTCTCTCTCTCTCTCTCTGTTTTCAAGACAGAGTTTCTCTCCATACTGGACTCACTAGGCTAAACTCATAGAGATCTTCCTACCTCTGCCTCCCAGAGTGCTAGGATTACAGGCATGTACCACAGCGCCTGGCAAAGAAAGACTCTTATTTCTCATAAATGGGTAATAGCTTTAAATTTTTAGGTTTGTATGTTATGATCCTCTGAGCTCCAAATGGCCTTTGTCGGCTAGCTCCTCTTCTCAAGCTCTGCCATCTGAAGCAAGTGCAGCTTGTCTCACAGACCCAGGCTTCACTCCACACTGCTGTCCTTGATGGTCACCCTGCAGTACTGAATGCTGAGGTCTCTGCTGCATCTGGGCTGCACCTTCACCAATGGCCTCACCTGGGCTCTCTTCAGAGACTATGACCCAGCTACACTGTGCCAAGCCTCAGCTCCTCTCCATGACCACTTCAGTTCTGAAATGTTCACTGCTACTGAGGCTGCACCTTCATCAGCGGCCTCCCCCAGCCTCTCATAATGCCATGCCTCGGGTGCTCTTCATGATCATTTTGTGCCTTCAAAACCAGCATCACCTGGGAGATTCTCACACATTACCAAGTTCAGCTGCCAATGCAAGGTATAGCCTTGGCTATGTCTGGACCACAGCCTCCAAGGAACACTTCTCAGAAGGAAGCTCTCCATCAGTAGTACTTGCCTCTCTTTTTTTTTTGTTTGTTTAGTTTTCGTCAAGGCATGGTTTCTTTGCATAACCTGGCTGTCCTGGAACTTTTTTTCTAAACCAGGCTGGCCTGGAACTCAGAGATCTACCTGCCTCTAGCTTCCAGGTGCTAGTATTAAAAGTGTACACCAGACACTGGCCTCTTCTTTATCAGTGCTAATTTATCAGCTCCTCCTAACCAACATCAACTGTCCCAGCAAAGCAAAGGTTTTACTTTAATGGTTCTGGTCTCTCCTTAATCACAGTCAACTTTCCAGCTCTAGCTGACCAGACACCACAGATTCTTAACACAAAATGCCTCACAAACAACCCCAGAAGAGTCTTTGCTACCCTCTGGAATTTCATAAGCCAGGCCTCCATGCTCTACATTGTTCTCAATGTGTTTATCTTTCAAGCTCCCACAGAACAGCCCACTGAGATCTGAGCTCTCAGTGGCTTTTCCGGCCCAAAGCTCAAATGCTACCCAAAAACACATGGTCAGGTCTGTCACAACAATAGTACCAACTGTTAATGTTATTTTTATGAAACTGCTTGTTGCTAAATTTCTTCCTCTTTTTTAATTTATTTATTGTTTTATTAATTACAATTTATTCACTCTGTATCTGAGCTGTAGCCCCCCCTCCCTAGTCTCCTCCGAACCCCACCCTCCCTCCTTCATCTCCTCACATGCCCCTCCCCAAGTCCACTGATAAGGGAGGTCCTCCTCCCCTTTGCTCTGATCCTAGCAAAGGTCTCATCAGGAGTGGCTGCATTGTCTTCTTCTGTGGCCTGGTAAGGCTGCACCCCACCCCCTCAGGGGGAAGTGATCAAAGTGCAGGCCACTGAGTCCATGTCAAAGACAGTCCCTACTCCCATTCCTAGGGAACCTCCTTTGACACTGAGCTGCCATGGGCTACATCTGTGCAAGGGTTCTAGGTTATAACCAAGAATGATCCTTGGTTACAGTGTCAGTCTCAGAAAGGACCCTTGTGCCCAGATTTTTTTTTTTTTTGCTCCCCTTGTAGAGCTCTCATCCCCTCCAGATCTTTTTTTATCTCTCCCTTTTTTCATAAGAGTCCTTGCACTCTACCCAAAGTTTGGCTATGAGTCTCAGCCTCTGCTTTGATACCCTGGAGGGTAGAGTATTTCAGAGTCCCTCTGTGGTAGGCTCCTGTCCTGTTCCGTGTTTTCTTCCTCTTTTGATGTCTATCCCCTTTGCCTTGCTGAATGAGGATTGAATATCTTACCCAGGGTCCTCCTTCTTGCTTAGCTTCTTTTGGTATACAAATTTTAGTATGTTTATCCTATATTACATGTCTAATATCCACTTATGAGTGAGTATATACCCTGTGTGTCTTTCTGCTTCTGGGATACCTCACTCAGGATGATCTTTTCTAGATCTCACCATTTGCCTGAAAATTTTGTGATTTCCGTGTTTTTAATTGCTGAATAGTATTCCATTGTGATACACAATTTCTGTATCCATTCCTCAACTGAGGGACATGTGTGTTCTTTCCAGATTCTGGCTAATACAAATAAAGCTACTACAAACATGGCTGAGCAAATGTCCTTATTGTGTACTTGAGCCTCTTTTGGATATATGCCTAGGAGTGGTATGGCTGGATCTTGAGGAAGCACTATTCCTAATTGTCTGAGAAGGTGCCAAATTGATTTCCAAAGTGACTGTACAAGTTTCCATTCCCACCAGCAGTGGAGGAGGGTTCCCCTTTCTCCACATCCTCTCCAGCATGTGTTGTCACTTGAGTTTTTTATCTTAGCCATTTTGATGGATGTAAGGTGAAATCTCAGGGTCTTTTTGATTTTCATTTCCCTGATGACTAAGGATGTTGAGCATTTTGTTTCAAGGTTAGTCCAAGAAGTCACAATCCTGTGAAACCATCCTTGGCTCAATCTTCTCAGTATATCCATTTCATTTGATAAGAGAGGAAATTGCCACATATGTCCCATCTTTGCAAAACAACTTTCCTTTGGAAGGTTGAGAGGTGGTAAATAGTTAAGGCATTGGAGAAAAGCAATAGATTTGGAGCAAGAAGCTTAGCGTTTGAATTATAATCCATGTGTTACTAACTGTAGACACTCCATTGATTCAAATACATACACTACTTTCTAGTGTCTTCAACTGTAAAGTGGTTAGATAACACTCTTACAGAAAGGTTGAAAGCTCTGAATAAGATAATGCACATAAAAGCACTCTGTCTAGGACCTGACACAGATAGAGATTATTGGCTGTGGAACAGGCAGCTAGAAGATAGCAAAAAGAAAATCTTGTTGAGAGGGTTGTTTTTCTAGTTCTTTGTTCATTGTTTTCTCTAAGCATCAACATTACCTCCTTCCATGGAGTAGAATCAGTCTGAACCCAGAGAGTCTTGAGCAGTGTCTAGTTTTCCTAGAGAGAAAAGATGTTCTCTATAATAACTATGAAGAGTGAAGAAGTAGATTGACGATATCAGATTTATTACTGGAACATAGGGTCTATAAATAGAGCCTCTTAGGAATTATCTCTATTTATTTAAATTTATTACATCAAAGACAAGAGTTGTTTCCTCGTCTTATGGGACCTGAATTCTCTGAAGACACTTGATGCCATCTGCCTCTATTTTCCAGTAGATTATGATGTTTTCACTTTATCCCCATACTGCAGTGGGTTGCCATAAGATATAATCTATTTTTAATCCTGCTCAGATCTCCTACTTTGTATCCAAGGGGAAAGCTTATCAAAGACAACGAAATGTTGGTATTACAATGCCAATCTCGAATGCGTGATACAAGTGGTTGGTACTGAAGTCAGAGCTAGAAGAAGGGGCTAAAGGTGCGATGAGACCTCATCCAGAGCTGTATAGTGACAGCAGGAACCAGTCTTTCCCTAGGAGAACTGTGGTTTTTGTTTTGTTTTCTTTTTTTAAACATGTTTTTAGTTTTAGTTTAGGATCAAGTCCTGTGAGTTTCAAGGAGTTGATCTTGGGAATGTCTGTTCTAGATCTGCAACAGACATCAGCTACTCTCTGGCCTTGCATCCAGGCTTTTTTCCTTACCTTTGATTGGAAGTAATACATGGTTATCAGCTATTTGTCTTTTTTCAACAGCAGAAGGAGTCTTATATCAAATATATGAGTTCATTTCACTTCTTTGTTGATTTATCTTCTTTTAACAATGTAGTTTTCAAAACTGGTAAACAAAGGCCCTAATCTAGAAATACCATGGTTACTATAGGTCTTTCATTTGTGGCAGATGTCCTTATGTCATGGCTTCATCATGTCTACATTACACTTCTTAGGAAAACAACATGTGTTTATTGGGTAAATAATCTTACCACCTCACCTTCAGAAAATCAGAAGAGAACATGCAAAGAGAAAGGTGAGTACTTTGGAATAAGACATCCAGGAAATTCATTTACTCCCAGATAGATGAAATACCCTGTTTTCTTCCCATTTAAGATTGAAAAAAAAGTAATTCTTCACCCTCATATGGGTTTCCTAGGATGGGAATCAAGGGTTGTCTCTGCATGGGCTCTGTTGCATGCTCTTTGATCACTCTGCTCTCATGGTGATCCTTGCAAGGGCTCAGTGTAAGAGGATGCACTCACTCCTGATTTGACACTATGTCCAGGGGTGAGTTATTGGTGGGGGGGGTTCCCTTTTCTGAGGAGTAGGGTATGGATATAGGAGGAGGAGATAGGGAAGATGGACAGGGAAGAGAGGAGGAAAATGGCTATGATTAATATATAAAGCTAATAAAAATTTAAAATATTGTATCTATTTTTAAATGAAAATAAATTCTTTTTATACAGTATATTCTGGTCATAATTTACCCTTATGCATCTCTTCCTGAATTCTCCCCATCTTCCAACTCACCCAACACCACAAATTCTTTCTCTCTCCTTCTTTAAAAAACAAACAGGCAAACAAAACAACAAACAAAAAAAGCAAAACAATCAACAAAAACAAAAAAAGCAAAAGAAATGCACACAGAAACACAAAATCCATAAAAACACAAAACGTGAAACCATACCATTCATGCAAAATACATAAGACAAAAAATGTTCAAAAGCAGCCATATAAGACAAAAAAAAAAAATACAAAAAATGCCACAAAGTTCATTCTGTATTGGTCATTTTCTCCTGGGAATAGGACATACACCGAATCGTATTTAATATACCCAGTGAGACTTCACTGGAGAAAAGTATTTTTTTTGTTGTTGTTGTTAAAATAAATCAAATTTAATGACTCTTGTCCCAACTAACCAAAAGAAAGAGAGGACCCACAATAACACAATCAGTTATGAACTGGAAAATGTAACAGCAGATACCAAAGAAATTAAGAGTATTAGACAGGAACATTTTTTTAAAAAACTGTGCTTCATAGAAGAGAAAACTAAAGGAAATGGGTCATTTTATACATTCATCCAAACTACCAAAGTCAATTCAAGAGTTCAGCAACACAAACAAACATATAACAAATGAGAAAATTGAATTAATATTAAAAACCCTCCCAGATTCCAAAGGTCCAGTGTCAGATAAAGTCACAACAATATCCTACTAAACATTATAAGAAAGTGGAGATCCTGTTCTCCTTAAACTGTCAAAAAAAAAAAAAAAAGTCATTCTTCCCCACCAAAACCAGGAGCATTCAGAACCCCCTCTCTAATAAGAACAACAGGGAAAATAAAACTAAATGTCCATGATGAACATATTCAAAATACTGAATAAAATAATTGCAATTAGAATACACTCATATATCAAAATGATTATATACTATGACCAAGTTTGCTTTATCCCTGAAATGAAAAAAAAAATGCTTCAATATGAGTCAATAAATCCAACCACAGAAGTGGACTTCAAGACAGAAATATCATGATCACCTCAACATATACAGGAAAAAAATCATCTTGACAAAACCCAATATGTCTTCATGATAAAAGTCCTAGAAAATGTATGGCTACAGGAAATATATCTCAAAACCATAAATCTGTACACAAGAAACACACAGATAATAGCATCCTAAGCAGAGAAAAACTTGAAGAAATCCCATTGATGTCAGAAATGAGAAAGGCATGTCCATGTTTCCACACTGTTTCAACATTGTGTTCCAAGTACAAACTGGAGCAATAAAGCAAGAGAAGAAAATTAGAGGGATACAAATAGGAAAGAGAAGTCTAAAAATCACTGTTTACAGATGCCATGATATTATAATTAGAGAATCTCAAATTTTCCATCAGAAAACTTCTAAAGACATTGTTTTAAAAAAATCAGCAATGTGGCAGGAAAGAATGAATTTGTTCAAATCAAAAACTTTTCTATTCACCAATAACAAATGCACAGAAAAGTAAATTATGGACAATATATATGCATGCAATAAGAATTAATGAAAAGAATGCCACAGGAGGATTAAAGGGAAGGGAGAAATGCAGTAAAATTACAACCTCACAGATAAACAAAAATGAAAAGAAAGAAAATTGAAAAACTTATGGGAAGCCACGAAAAGACCAAACCTCCAAATTATACCCATAGATGAAGAAGTTGAATTAAAGGTCACTGTCATAGAACAGATCTTCAACAGAATCATAGAATAGATTTTTCTCAAATTATGGAGAGACATCAAATAGAGACATAGGAAGCACACAGAACACCAAACAGACAAGACCAGGAAAGAAACTCATCTGTAAACCCACAACTCTAACTCCACACCTGCAGCCTGTGGATCCTCTTTGCAGATAAGCCACTTTTTCTGGGTAATCTGCCTGTTTTTAGTTCCTTCCTCTTCTGAACCTTCTCCATCTGCAAACCCTCAAGCCTTTTTCCAAACAAAACACTATTTGTGAACTTTACCTGGCCTAGCTGAAGACGTGTGGTTAGAAAGCTTTATTTCCCTGGTCCACCAGAGAGTTCATCCATCATCTTTATCAAACACATCTTAAATCATACATCTCCTGCCCTGGTAAAACAGCAGGTCGTCATATTGTTCACACAACAAAATAAGACATCATAATGAAAACAAAATAACACAAAAAGTCAAAAGAGCACGCCTCCCAACAGAACCACTATTTCAGTAGATATGTTAGCTAAGGACTACTTCCTCCATTTATTCCATGATACAGATGATAAAGGACAATGTTAACTTTATCAAAAAATTCAACTAAATAAAAGTAATGAACAAACACTTTCTTTTTTAAATTTATTGATTTTTAATTAATTACAGTTTATAGACTTTGTATCCCAGCTGTAGCCCCCCCTCCCTCGACCCCTCCCAACCCCACCTTCCTTTTCTCCTCTCCTCTCATGCCCCTCCCCCAGTCCACTGATAGGGGAGGTCCTCCTCCTCTTCCATCTCACCCTAGTCTATCATGTCTCATCAGGACTGGCTGCATTGTCTTCCTGTGTTATACCACTCCTAGGCATATTTCCAACAGATGCTCAAGTATACAACAAGGACAAACCATGTTTGCAGCAACTTTAATTGTAAAAGCCAGAAGCTTGAAACAACCCAGACATCCCTGAGTTAAAGAATGGATACAGAAATTAGGGTATATTTACATAATGGAATACTACTCAGCAATTAAAAACAAGGAAATCATGAAATTTGCAGGCAAAGGGTGGGAACTAGAAAAGATCATCCTGAGTGAGGTATCCCAGAACAAACGCTTTCTTAAACTCCAAAAAGACAACAATTAATATTTGAGTTATGTCTAAGAAAATATAAATACACACTTCAATCAAATAATAAAGATAAATCAGAATTTGAAAACAGAATTCAGGAAGGAGGTTAGAAACACTGAAGAGAACTAACACAAGCCATATGATCCACTTCTTGGCATCTTCCCAAAGGACTCAACCTACTACTACTATACAGAAACTTTTTTAGCTATGTTCGCTCCTATTCTAGTCACAAATATAAAATAGTAGAAACACTAAATGTCCTTTCAATGGAAAATTAAAGTGTGGTACAAATGCACTATGGACATAAATACGTAAATATTATGCACACCTTATTTAGCTGTAAAGCTAACCAAAATCACGAAAATTGCAGTTAAGTTAGTAGATCTAAAAAAACATCACATTAAATGAGGTAACCCAGAAAGACAATATAGATTATAGATGTAGCCTTTGGTTTCCTCCTATGACTTGACGATCGGCACTATTGCTGAAAAACTGCATACCTAGAAAACAGGACTTGATTAAGTCAAGCTGGATTTGGTCTGAGAATCTTTCACGTGTTTAGCTTTGATGGTTGCAGGAAATGCTATGCAAGGTGCCAAGGGAGTGAAGAAATTACACAGGTATACGGAGCTGGAACCCTATGAAGCAGGACAATTACCAGCATGGCAAGATATAGAGAAAGGTGCAAAGAGTGACATATGTCTTTGTCAACCAATAGCTGTCTTGTTCTTGAATCCCACTCCACAGTAGCTTTTTGTTTTTGTGGAAATCTAAACAGTGGGGGCAGTGAGGAGTGGGTGGGCACAGAGGTCCCTGACTCTTCTGTCTACTTGTTGAGCCCTCTTTCTCCTACTGGGTTGTCTCATCCAACCTTAATGTGATAGTCTGTGCCTGGTCAAATTGTAGATTGTTATTCACTATTTGGTTGATGTCCTTGGAGCTCTGCTCTTTTCTGAGGGGAGGCAGAGTGTGTTGGATCTTGGGGGAGTTGGGAGGGAGGGATTGAGAGACTAGAGAAGGGATCGGAGAGAAAACTGTAGCTGGGATCTAACATATGAGAGAAGAATAAAAATTAATTAGAAAAATCCCCCTCAAGAGGGAGAAAATTATGCCTGGTACTGGAGGCATAGCCAGCTTCTAGGGGCTAGTGAAGTCATGGGTTTCAGAAAAGGATCTGTTGCTGGACCAGTATAATTATTTACTTCATTCTCAACTTTATCCTTATATCCACAGGTAAGTACAACTTCCAGGCTTCATTAAAAAAGAAAGCTACTCTTTATCTCAACTGGGGATGATCAGAGTAAACCACAGGTGGACCCAATGCAGAGATCTCCAGATTGTAGAGAATCCAGCCCAAAGGAATACATCTACATCACTACTCTTGCATAAAGGGCTCAGGTTAATAGCACGGCAGAAGGGGTAGAAAAAAATGTAAGAACCAAAAATACCAGGAAGTCTGTGAATCAGTCTCTTGAAATAGGTGAATAAATTATAGCAGAACAGTGACAAAGAACAGGTTAGTGCAAAAGAAAAAAAAAGTTCCATGGAGTCCTGCCTCTAGATAGAGAACTGTGGGCAAATAATGACTGCTGAGAGAGATCAGCCTTTCCCAAGGATGGACTGCCTCATTGCCTGCCCAATGCAGAATGAAAACAAAAATAGACTCAGCAGATTTTATAAATATATATTCATGTGACAATAAGAAGGAAGAAGAGGTAACCACATTGTAATGGCCTCAATTCCCTAGTCCAAAGATGCAGCTTAATTGAATGGATTAAGAAAAGAGGACCCTATCAGGTCTCATCAGGAGTAGATGCACTGTCTTCCTCTGTGGCCTGGTAAGGTTGCTCCCCCCTCAGGAGAGGTGATCAAAGAACAGGCCAATCAGTTCATGTCAGAGACAGCCCCTGTTCCCATTACTGTGGAACCCACTTGGACACTGAGCTGCCATGGGCTACATCTGTGCAGGGGTTCTAGGTTATCTCCATGAATGGTCCTTGGTTGGCGAATCAGTCTCAGAAAAAAACCCCTGTGCTCAGATTTTTTGGTTCTGTTGCTCTCCTTGTGGAGCTCCTGTCCTCTCCAGGTCTTATTATTTCCTACTTCTTTCATGAAATTCCCTGCACTCTGCCCAAAGGTTGGCCATAAGCGTCTGCTTTGATACCCTACAGGGTAGAGCCTTTCAGTGGCCCTCTGTGGCAGGCTCCTGTAACTTTTCCCTGTTTACTCCTTCTTCTGATGTCCATCTTCTTTGCCTTTCTGTATGGGGTTTGAGCAGGATAGGAAGACCTTCCTTATCAGTGGACTTGGGGAGGGGCATGCGTGGAGAAGAGGGAGAGAGGGTGGAATTGGGAGGGGGGAGGGAGGGGGCCAGAGGGGGATACAAACTGAATAAAGTGTAATTAATAAAAATGAAAATAAAAATGGAAAAAATCAAAAGAAAGAAAGAAAGAAAGAAAGAAAGAAAGAAAGAAAGAAAGAAAGAAAGAAAGAAAGAAAGAAAGAAAGGAGGATCCTAAAGAAGAGGCTGAAATCTTACTCCAAAGAGCAAACAGGATAGACCTTAGCAATAGGAAAAGACAGGAACAGGACAGGAGCCTTTCACAGGGGGCCTTTGAAAGACTATACCTAGCAGGGTATCAAAGGAGATGCTGAGACTCATAGTCAGACTTTGGGCAGAGCACAAGGAGCCTTATGGAAGAAGTGGGGGTGGAGGATAAAAAGACCTGGAGGGAACAGGAGCTCCACAAGGAGACCAACAGGGCTAAAAGCAATTCTTAAGGAGAAAATTATACTTGTGAGTGCCTACATTAAAAAGAAGAGACACAAATATAAGATATTATGATGCAACTCAATAATTTGTAAAGACAAATCCAACCTTGATATGGTAGTAGAGAGCAAGAAATAATAAAAGTAACAGTGGAAATTAATGAAATATTAGCAAAGAAACAACACAGAGCATCAACAAATGTAAGATTTGCCTTTTTTTTTTTTTTTTTTTTTTGAGAAGTTAAACAAGATGGACTGACCCTTGGCCCAACCGACCAAAACAAACAAAAAAGTGACCCAAATGAAAGTAATGAGAGATAAACAGGGAAACACTAGAGCAGCTCCCAAAGAAAAATGAATATTGTAAATGAGCATTTAAAAAACGTGTATGTACTTATCTCCTTATGCCCCTATTCTCCTTATATTTCCCTCTTTCCCTATGCCCCTTCCCTAGTCCATGGAAATGAACTAATTTCTAGATTCACCCAAACCACCAAAGTGAAACCAAGAGGAGATGAGCAACTTATTAGACCTATAACAAATGAAGAATTAAAAATGTTAATTAAGAAGCCATCAACTAAAGAAAGGCAAGATCTATTGCCACAAGCCAGATCTATTTACAGTAAAATTCTATCAGACTTTCTAAGAAATGTCATCATTGATATTACCCAACTACAAACTCTTTTACTCACAAAAGCAACCTGCCTGTGAGATACACTGGTTCAATAGTGGAAGAAATGTTAAGGGAGTGACAAATCACATTTTGATTGTATATAAGGTCTACTCCATGAAATGGAACCCATACATGACACCGCAAAAGAGGCCAAGAACCTGAGACAGGATGGGTGTGGGGCTTAAGGGAAAACCTAATACAATTATTCTGGTAAGAAAAATAGCAGTAAAGTGACTCTTAATGACATATTGCAATACACATGGATCATATCAGAGAATTGCTCTGCCTTCATCAGGAAAGCATCTTCAGGCAATAGTTGATAATTAACACAGAGACCTACAACTGGATAAAGTGCAGAGCATGAGAGACTTTGGAGCACTCATCCCTAAACAGGATGTCTTAATCAAATCTCTCCCTCAAAACTCAGGTATCTGGACAAATGAAAACTTGGAAAGATTGCAAGAACCAGAGGTGGTGAATGAAAACAGTGTCTTCCAGAAAACAGGGCTGAAATACATATGAACTCACAGAGGCTGTGAGAGCAGGCACATCTGTTCAAGTTCAAGTCAGACAAACACCTAGACAGGAGAAGAAGAAGTGGACACAAAGTCCCACCCCTAACTAAGAAGCCTTTTGCAACTGATACCTACTGGGAAAGTAAATACCAATTTTCTCAAACAGAATGTCACTGGATCTATCAACCACACTCCAGAGAAAGACATTATCCCAGGAGTAGTGTCCAACACAAAATGGGCTGTGTATGTGTACACAAGAATGTGTGTACTAGTCATTCTTTCTTTCTGTTTTTTAATTTTTATTTTATATATTATTTAAAGTTTATTCACATTGTATCCCAGGTGAAGCTCCATCATTCATGTCCTCCCAATCCTGCCCTCTCTCCCTCTTCTCCTCCCATGCCCCTCTCCAAGTCCACTAATAGGGGAGGTCCTCCTCCCCTTCCATCTGACCCTAGCCTATCAGGTCTCATCAGGACTGGCTGCACTGTCTTCCTCTGTGGCCTGGCAAGGATATTCCCCCCACAGGGGGAGGTGATCAAAGGCCAGCCACCGTATTTTTGTCAGAGACAGTCCCTGTTCCCATTACTAGGAAACCCACTTGGAGACTGATCTGCCATGGACTACATCTGTGCAGGGGTTCTAGGATATCTCCAGGCATGGTCCTTGGTTGGAGTATCAGTCTCAGAAAATTCCACTAGGTCCAGATTTCTTGATTCTATTGCTCTCCTTGTGGAGCTCCTGTTCCCTCCATGTCTTTCTATCTCCCCCTTCTTTCATAAGATTCCCTGCCCTCTGCCCAAAGTTTGGCTATGAGCTTCAGCATCTGCCCTGATACACTGCTGGGTAGAGTCTTTCAGAGGCCCTCTGTGGTAGGCTCCTGTCCTGTTTCCTGGTGTCTCCCTCCTCTGATATCTATTCTGTTTGTTTGCCTTTCTGAGTGAGAATTGATCATCTTACTCTGGGTACTCCTTGCTTAGGTTGTTTAGGAGTACAGATTTTAGTATGTTTATACTGTATTATTTGATTTTATTGGGTTTTTATTTGCGTTGTTTTTTCTGACTTTTTTGAAAGAAGGAATACAAGACCATGAAGTTCAGTGGGTGGAGAGGTGAAAAGGATCAGGGTGGGAAAACAATATGATCAAAATATATTGCACAATGATTGTGAAAAATAAAAATCTCAGTGTGAAACCTAAAACACTGCAACTTCTAGAGGAAAATATGGGCAGTACCCTGAAAGATATAGAAGCACAAAAAGACTTTTTGAATAAAACTCCATTTGATCAAGAATTAAAGTTAACACTTGACCAAAACGGGAACTCACAAAAGTAAAACGATTCTTTACAACAAAAGAAACAATTAATGGAATGAACACACAGCTGCACAGATGATAGAGAAGTGATACTCAGAATATACAAAACCATTAGAGAGTCTACAAAGCAAAGAACTCAGTTAACTGGCATATTGCTCTGAACAGAGTTCTGAAAAGACAAAACTAAAATGGCTAAGAAATATCTGAAAAAGCATTCTATATCCTAAGCAAATACCCTAATGCAAACAATAATTATTGTGTGACTTCATCTTTTCATATCAGGAAAACTAAGATCAAGAAAACAAATGACAGCAAATGCAACTAAAGATGTGGCAGAGAAAGGGGAACTTTCTTTTCCTATTTATGGGGTTTCAAGTTGGAGCAGCCATTCTGGAGATCATAGTGGAGAATTCTCTAAAAGCTATACAGCTCCTTGGCATATTCCTTAAGAACTCGATCTTATTCCACAAATAATTGGGAGAGCTATGACCATTCTACCTTCCCTAAATAGCTGCTGTATCAGTAACGTTCTATAACTGTGATGATGGATACATCATGTTCAATGCAACATATAGAAAAAAAGAGTTATTTGGGTTATATTTCCAGAGGAATGATAGACTATTATGGTAGCTTACAAGGGTGTGTGCGTGTGTGTGTGTGTGTGTGTGTGTGTGTGTGTGTGTGTGTGTGTGTGTTTCAGGTTAGTTTGATATTTTTTTTCTCAGTGATAAATACTAAACACAGGGATTTGAGTTCACCAGGCTGCACTCTACCATGGGAGTGAATATTAATCCATCTTCTTCTTTGTCCCATGAGTTGACTCCTCCATAACTCAAACTTTCCCATTTGCTCAGTAGAAAGATTAATAATGGTACATATGTAAGAGAGTGATTCTGAGGAGAGTCAGTGATGGGAAGCTGTGGAGGCTGGGATGTAATGGGATCTCACTGAAATTTGAGGTCCCTTTCCTCTTGTCTGGTGGTGACAAGGAGAGCAGTGTTGGGTAGAAGTCATTCCAGGGAGGGAGAAGCTGCCTCCCTTGAATAGAGGAAGCTCAGAGAGGTAGGGGTACAGCTCTCAATCCCTGAGAAAGGGAGGGCCTCACCTACACTGAGGATGAGAGAAGGGAAGGGGGGGAGAGGAGGAAAAGGACTGGGATTGGGGTAGAAAGTGATAAACAAATATTTTAAAAGATTGAAGAGTTAGAAATTGCATTTTTATTGATAAGAAAATACTTTTTTTTTTCAAAACGATCTTCAAAAAGGGAGTTAATAAAAAAAAAGTGGGTAGTACAATCAAAGTTTGGAAAACATTAACAAGTATATATAAAATTTAACCAATAAAGAGAAAATTGAAACAACCAAAAACAACAGAAATAAGAAAGAAGAAAGAAATAAAACAAAACCCAAACCCTACCAGAAAATTAAGCTCAGCAGCCTTCTCTCACTGCAGATTTAACAGGACTGACCCACAGCCTGTGGCTGGTCTTAAACACTTAGTGGCAAGGGTGACACCAGTTTTCTCAGTGGATGTAGTCAGAGCAGAAAAGAGACTGAGACTCAGAAGTAGCATGGCTTCCTCACTGGCTAAATAAGATTAGGGGCTGTTCACAGCAAGGCACCCCATTCTGAAGAAGACAATTCCTCCTAGGAATTCTGTTGTTCACTGGGGTTGGGGCTCAGCAGGTGGCTCCTGAAGCAGCAGCCTCTTCTGGAGGAGGCTCTCCTTATGGGCTGTGGCCAGGTCCAGTTCAAGGTGCAGCTTTTCAGACCTGAAAGAGGAAGGCAGTTAAGACACAGGCCTGGTGGGACTTGCCATATCAGCCTTCAAGCTGCTATCATCCACCATCTCAGCTCTGCTGGAGGGTCAACACTGATCTCTTTTTTTTTTTTTCTTTTTTTTGGTTTTAATTTTTATTAATTACACTTTATTTACTTTGTATCCCCCCACAAACCCGTCCCTCCTCCCCTGCTAATCCCAGCTTCTCTCCCCTTTCTCCACGCATGCCCCTCCCCAAGGCCACTGATAGGGGAGGTCTTCCTCTCCTCCCTTCTGATCCTAGTCTATTATCTCATCAGGAGTGGCTGCATTGTTATCTTCTGTGGTCTGGTAAGGCTGCTCCCCCCTCAGGGGAGGTAATCAAAGAGCAGGCCAATCAGTTCATGTCAGAGACAGTCCCTGTTCCCATTACTATGGAACCCACTTGGACACTGAACTGCCATGAGCTACATCTGTGCAGAGGTTCTAGGTTATCTCCATGCATGGTACTTGGTTGGAGTAAACACGGATCTCTTAACTGAAGTCACTCTTTGTAATCCCAAGACATCAGTATCACACAATGTCAGCGCCTACACAATGTTTCAGCTATTAAGCACAAGTCAGAATTGGATCTAGGAACTGTATGGTCTGTGTTCTACTACAAAGGCTAGTCCTTTCTCCTATAATCCAGGAACATCATTATTTAAAATTACCTACCTTAATAATCTGATCAGTATAGAAGTTATTCATGATGACTCACTGATGGATCACATTATTTTATAGATAGGAATAATACAGCCTTGCAACCTGGGCACCTGAACAAAGTCATGAGGCTAGCTCATTCCTCCTGCTCAGGAGACACCTGGCACCCAAGTATCATGCATCATGGAGCCTGCCATGCTGGAGCAGCCTTTCGTGAATTGTGTGCCTGCCAACAATGGCCCTGCATAAGCTATGGTACCAACTGAAACCTCTGTTTTCCTAAGAACTAGAACAGACAGACTGCATCCAGGAACTCAATGGGAGTTACTGAACACTCCCATGAAGGTTCTGATCATTCCTGTAGCAGAGACATCTGCATGGGTTCATCATGCAGATGAACCTATACTCTTGAGAAAACCTTTCTCACAGAAATGGATTAACACTGCAGAGATCAGTGCGGAAATGGTGAGATTCTGATCATTACAGGGGATGTTCTTAAATAAAAGTACATTTTCAGTCTGGTGTGGTGTGCATGCCTTGAGATCCCATCACTTGGTGGGGGCAGATGTCTGCAGTTCTCGTAAGTTTAAGCACAGTCTGCGAAGAATATACTAAACAGCACAGGGGAGTTTCCAATGCCCTAAACACATAAGGTGGCAAAGATATTGTTACCTGGTAGAAGTTCCTGATGACAGGACCAGTATAATACTTTGAGGTGTTCTTTCCCAGGAGTGGCTCTTAGGCTTGCTGGTGAGCCAAAGCCCATAAAAGACAGAGAATCCAGGAAAAGGGGACCCAGATGGCTTCACATTCTCCTCCCATCCTGGGTTTCTACCTCATCCGGAGGTCCACAAATTAATGCTGCATCTTTAAGGCTAAGTTCCTTTCCTGGATGGCCAGCTGTGTCTGCTTCTTCACATAATGCAGGAGTTTCTCCAGTCTTTCCTGCTCCTGTTCATGACAAGATGGTGTTCTCAGTGGAGGGCTGCACACTGGCATGCACACACTAACTTACAAGAGCAAGCACACATAGAGGACCCAAGAGCTGGCTGGACAGCCACCCTAGCCAGAACATCCAGCTTCAAGGGAAGTAAGAAACCCTGTTCCAAGGTAGAAACTGACATGAAAGAAACCCAATGGCCTCCTGTGGGCAATGCACACATGCCTGATGGTCCACACTTCTCATGGACTTCATGTTAGAAGAGCATGGAGTTCAGACTCAGCACACAAGCTCTTTCAGAATGGTCTCACAACTCTGCTCTCCATCCCTTGGGAACTATAATGGCTGTGAGGAGCTTGCTCTGCTTAGCCAGAGTAAGTTGAGATGGTTAGAGAATTTTTTTTTCTCTAAAGTTTCATGACTCTGACCTCTTCAAATTGTCTGTCAAATGTCCTTCATATATCTCTTGATGTCCAGTCAGCTCCAGAGTATAAACTCTCCACAAAAACTCCTAGAAGAGGGCTGGGAAACTAACTCAGGCATCTGTCAGTGTGCATGAAGAGGTGGCCAAACATAAGAGACCATATTGGAGTGAAGAAGAATGGAGAAGGCCACATGACATCGGAATTGATGACAATGAGAAGCAATCATTTGACATTAGAAGTAGGGTCATCCTCTTGCTAGCTGTTTCCCACCTGTGATATCACAGTACCCACAAGGCACCAATGATCTGCGTACATTACAGCCTAGATAACCAGAGAGCATATAATTGTGGGATATCTCGTTCCCCACTCTGCTCTTTGGACTGCACCTTCAAGCAGAACAGCAGGGTATACTTGCCAAGAATCAAGTTTCTCACAAGAGGTTAATTTCACAGAATACTTTGTGCAATGACATAGAAAAGAACAGTCAGATGGCATGAGGTGGGCAGAGGGTGGCAAGTATACATTAGTAAGGAGGGTGATGGGTGAGAGCTCAGGTGTGTAGATGATCAGACAAAGAGTCCAGTAGGCAAATGGTTCCAGACCTTGTCTAGTTGCTGTGTCTGGAGGTCACTGGTCTCCTCCTCTTGGTCCTTAAAAATCTGCTGCATTTCTGCCAACTGGTGTTTTAGCAGGACCCGATTCTCTTGTGCCATCTCATTGTCCTGTGTCATCATGTCCACCTTCTTCTTCAACTGAGCCTGTTCCATCAGGAGCCGGCTGTGGAGGTTGCTGGAAAGATCCTCTGAAGAGTAAGCCTCTGACAGCATCCTCATGCCCCCACCCCTGCCAGCCTGCTCTTGCCATCCCTACCTTCAGGGCCTATCAACACCACAAGGCTCAAGATTTCAGTGAAGACTCCTAGGAAAGAGCCCAATACAACCATGCCTGCTGCACTAAGAAAACCATTGAGAGAACAGCTAATTCACGAAAGAGTAAGAACTGCTAAAGTCTCCAACACTAACAGGGTTCCTTGTTCCTCAAAGAGAAAGGAGTCTCCACGTGTACTCTATTGTCCCAGGGAGTTGGGAATCATAAAAAAATAGGTGACAAATGCCCTCAAGGTAGGAAAGGAGAACCAAGGGGAGCACATTCTATCACAAGTTCCGTAACACTCAGCTCCATAAACCCTTCCTGAGTCCCAGATACCTAGGCCGGCCTGACAACTCTGCCATGCTGTGAATTTATTTCTAACTAGAGGCTCCTGAGGCTCAAATGAAAATCCTGGAAGAGGTAACAGCCTCTTTCATACTTAGCAAAATGGAGTCCAAAAGGAACAGGTAGGCTGATGGCTAAGAGGTAGAAAGGATAGACCCAGAGCTGGGTATTCTCCAGTCTAGAATAAAGGAAAACAAAGGTAACCATCCCACAGCTGTTGGGCTCCCTGACAGGCACTTACCAATAGAAGCCAGTCTCCTTGTCGAGCTCCTTGAGGTTCTGTGAGGCTTCAGTGTGCTCCTGCTCTAAGGTCTGCAGGTCCAATATCACCTGTTTATGCTGTGTCATCAGTCTTTCATAGAAAGGATTTGGCCTGTAGTAGGGCCTGGCCCCAAAATCAAAGAACCCCATGAATACAGGCCTCAAGGATCTGGTGAACTCAGGCTGTGAGCCAAATACACAAGAGCAGAAGATGCCACATTCTGGACCCTGTATGCTGGTTCAGTCTGCTGCTTATATGTCTTGTTATCCTGGCCACAGACAAGCAGAGGCTAAAGGTGTCCAGGTGAAAGCTGCCCTGGCTGTATGACCTCACTCAGTAAGCCTGGAGGAGTTGTTTACCCCTTTACAGTCTCAGTGAGGCATTCCATAAATCTTGGCCTACAAAAAAATCCTGTGATTTCATTTCTCCCATTTTCAGAACAATAATTCTTGATCCTTGATGACTATTTCTCAGAGTCAGACATAATTCTGGGGATGAGGGCCAGCCTAGAGACAGATTTAAAAACTGCCCAGGGGATTCTACTGTGCCTCCAATCTGACCACATAGGCTAAGTATAGCTTAAAGTGGCACACCCAGAACTCAGCACGGGCATCACATGGAGACTGAGACCGGAAGACCCCCTCACACCATTAGCTCCAAGAGTCTAGAGGGATACACAAACATGTAAATTTGTACGTACACATATGCACACACAGACACAGACAGAAAGAGAGAGAGAGAGAAAGAACAATGGAATGCTAAAAAATTTTATCTCATGTAATGTCCCAAGAGTATAAGGCACAAGAAGAGAGATGAACAGTGTTGAGCCAGGCCTTTCTGTCCTACATTAAGATAAACTAAGAGGGATCAGGCCCCTCCAGCTGCTACAAGGAGCTTCTAGCATTAAATCTCCTCTCAGGCAAGTAAAAATCTCATCACAGACTCACAGCAGCTAGTGTCTCACACAAGCCATCACCTATCAAGCCCTTTCCAAATGCATGCTGGGAATTCACTCTCCACTGCCTCAATCCATGTGTTGTGTGACTCAGAACACAGGGTTTCATTTGGAAAAAGCATATGTGTTCTTCCAGATATCACTGCTGCCAAAGCTTAATTTCCTGCCTCTCCTCTGAGCAGCATTTAGGGTCATGACACCCTGGAGGCGTCCTTAAAAGGATTAGATGAGGGTGACTTTGCAGACCCAAGAATGACACCATGGGGTTTGAAAAAAAAAATGTATACCTATTGTCCAAGGATCCATCTGTGATGAGGATCAGGCGATCTCTCAGCAAATTTTTCTCCATGGTCATCAGCTGCAGCTGAGTGGTCAACCTGTCCATTTCCTTCTTCACCTGCTTCTTGGAGGGGAGCTTTGTGGGGGATGGTGTCTCCCCACTGCCCTCTGTAGGGAGAACAAAAGTGAACTTGCATAGTGAGAAGGCCAGAGAATGGATACAAATAGAGCATGCCTAGAACCCAGTGACAAGATTTTACCAATTGTGGCCTAAAACTGAGATGCCTGCTCTCTGTATCTCAGATCTGCCATCACTCTGTTAAGAAGTGAGTATCATGCATGGAGAACCCTAGAACCCCTGCACAGATGTAGCCCAGGGCAATTCAGTGTCCAAGTGGGTTCCACAGTAATGAGAACAGGGACTGCCTCTGACATGAACTGATTGCCCTGCTCTTTGATCACCTTCCCCTGAGGGGGGAGCAGCCTTACCAGGACACAGAGGAAGACAATGCAGCCACTCCTGATGAGACCTAACAGACTAGGATCAGAAGGAAGGAAATGAAGCCCTCCCCTATCAGTGGACTTGAAGAGGGACATGGGTGAAGAAGGGGGAGGGAGGGAGAGGTTGGAAGGATAGGAAGGAGGGAGCTACAGGGGGGATAGATACAAAGTGAATAAAGCGTAATTAATTTTTTTTTAAAAAAGAAGTGGGTATCTAAGCAGCTAAGTATTTCCACTGCTTCCTTACATGTGTTCCTTACAAGATTCCGCTTGGCTTCTGAGCCCTCAGGCCTGTGGTTTCAGAACCCAGGCGAATAACGGCAGAGTCCACAGGCACTCAGGTGCTTTAGAGACACACTGAACTCCTGCCTTGTCACTCTATGACCATTCCTGTGGATTAGACAGTCATGCAGTAGCAGAACATGATCAAGAGACTGAGCAATTCTGCCCAGAGACATACCAAAACACCACAGCACTGACAGTAAAGATTCAGTCTCTGTCTGCCTCTAACACTTTGCCTGTACTAGAGAAATGACTGCCACCCAGACTACTGATTCACAAACCTAAGTGTGCAGCTGTCAGAGAGAGGTGGTCAGAGGTGATATGAGCACATAAGGACATAGCCAAGAGCACATTTCTGTCCCTGTAACTACTGTCAGATAGCCAAAGCACCTAAAACAAGTCTGTGATTGTGAAATACAGTAACGCCCTGCCTTAAATTGTGAAATGTTAACCTCCCTGACCCCTGATGATTGCCTTTTGTTGTCATGTTACACAACAAATGCCCAATAAGATGAAAGCTAAGAACTCCAGTGAAAGAGCTTTGGCCTTGCCAGTCCTGGCTCTGGGGACAGACAAAATAATGTTCTGGAATCCTTAACTTTCATGACCTATGTTAAGCAGAAATGTCCATTTGCTTCCCAGATGTTCCTGTTCCACTGCCCCATTATTGTAGCTCCCACCTCAAGCCCATCTCCTCTGCCCAGGACTCACTGCTCCTTCCCCAGGACAACTTCTTTCTTGATATTTTAAAATGTGATGGAAGACCATCTGCCTTCTGCCTCTCTTTGATTTTTCGACTGTCCCCACTCTCTTTCTCAAAGAGACTTCTCAGTCTGGCTCACATGGCTGTTGATGAGACCTATAGGCAACTGCCCTAAGAGCAGTTGGTGTTGCCACAACACTAGTGACATCACAGCATTGCCATGACCTCTCCAGGATACAACAGAATGTAGAGAAAACAGACAGCTGATGTCACTGGGAACCCTGCTGATGTTCACCTTGTACTTACCATTAGCTGAGGGGCCCTTTCCAAGGAGATTCTCCTAGGACATTGCCATTGACCACCACTTCATTTCAAAGCCACAGATACCTCTAGCCTTGATTAGAAACATGTTAGTACTTCCTATGAGGAAATAAATTTTTATTTTCCAAACATGCCTAGGAATGTCTCATTCTTACCTCAAAACCTCCTTTTCACCAATATCAGAAAATAAATGGTGATGAGATCTCACAACAGGATGATTATGGCAGAGGAATGGTCTCCTGCCTTATGTGTATATGTGCTTGAATGCACATCCAGGAAGAGCCTGAAGTGCTGGTTTAGTGTGGGATGTTTGTTAGGGGGTTCAGGCACAGAAGCCATGTACCTGGCCTTTGAAAGTTGCCTCCAGATGCCTTAGCAGATGGAGAATGCAGCCATCAGCATGCTGAACTGTTGGCAGAGGAAACTGAAACAGTGGAGGCACCAAGAGAAAAGGTCCTCAGGCTGAGTGTGGTGCTCTCTCCACCAAAGATAACCAAAGACCTATTGGTTATAGGGATTCTGTTATTTACATAGTGACTTGCTGTCTGAAGAAAGAAAAAAATCATCGTGTGTGCGTAGCACTATATGTTAGACATAGCTTAGTTGGCAGAGTGACTGCCTAGCATAGAAAAGGCTAAAGAATTACAGGCAGGAGCCTCTGCTGCAGGGATGATCAGAACCTTCACTGAAGTGTTCTGTAACATGCTCCCATAGAGAGCCAGGATGCAGTTGCTAGCTCTGTTCCTAAGGAAATTCAGCTTCCTGTTCGGTGCCTGAACCTGTGCAGTACTGTTTTACACAGGCATGCAACTCAGGATATGCTGCTCCTGCATGCCAGGCTCTATCATTCATTTTTTGATATTTTTTGTTTGTTTCTTTGTTTCATGTTTTGTTCTTTTCTTTTTTTTTAATTTTTCTATTATTAATTACACTTTATTCACGTTGTATCCCCTCATAAGCCCCTCCCTCCTACACTCTCAGTCCCACCATCCCTCCCTCCCCCTTCACGCATGCCCCTCCCCAAGTCCACTGAAGAGGGCAGTCCTCTTCTCCTTCCTTCTGATCTTAGTCTATCAGATCACATCAGGAGTAAGAACTGGAGAGGACAGGAACCACACAAGGAGAGCAAAAGAACCAGAAAATTTGTACACAGGGAACATCCCAGAGACTCATACTCCAACCAAGGACTATTCGTGGAGATAACCTAGAAACCCTGCACAGATGTAGCACATGACAATTCAGTGTCCAAGTGGGTTACATAGTAATGGGAAGAGGGACTGCCTCTGACATAATCTGATTGGCCTGCTCTTTGATCACCTCCCCCTGAGGAGGGAGCAGCCTTACCAGGCCACAGAAGATGACAAGGCAGTCATTCATTCACTTTTAAAGAACTACCTGGCAGACATGAGTGTCCAAGTTTGACAAAAAACCCACTGGTGCAGCAGAAATGGATATAGACCAGAATGTCCAAGTCTCAAATTCTAGTCACCACTCGGCAAGTCCCAAGATTTATCCAGAGGTAGAAGTCTGTTTGCATG
The DNA here is from genome assembly GCF_907164565.1 of Psammomys obesus. Classification (NCBI taxonomy): domain Eukaryota; kingdom Metazoa; phylum Chordata; class Mammalia; order Rodentia; family Muridae; genus Psammomys; species Psammomys obesus. Next base: position 384,563 of record NW_026590704.1, on the reverse strand, counting down.
TGTGGGCAAAATACATACTGCTCATCACTGCTCAGTAGCAAGTCTTGGTCATTTCCGACCTCATGCTTTTCATTCCTCCCTTTGCAGAATTGTCTTCATCCCAATGACCATGACTGTAACTATGCACAGACAGACAGCACGGGTTTCATTTTGGGCTGCAGCTAACCTAGCCATCTTTTGTCCTCTAAATCTGACACTGGAGCCTCCATCTAAGCTGGGTGTGTTTCATTGCCCTTGCTCAGGTGGTGTGGTTACAAGCCAGTATTATGGCTATCTATAGAATGATGTGACCCATCAGTAGCTCATCATGAGTAATGTTGTTGACTATGGTATATTACCTCTTGTTGTTCTCCATGGTGCATGGTCTTGATGAGTACAGCTACTCTGCCAGATTTCAGAGTGTGGATAAAGTAGGTCAGCATTTCACCATTTACCAGAAAGGCACAAAAAATCTTCAGGACTGCTAGACAGTAGTTTTCAGGGTCACTTTGAAAAGTTACGGTTATTTCATAGGTACCCATGCACACACACATGAAGATCACAGAACAATTTTTGCAAGATTTGTCCTAACTTGTGGGTCTCGGGGAAGGATCTCAGTTCCATAGGCTTGTAGCAAGTACCTTAACATACTGAGCCATCTCTCCAGGCAAACACCTCAGTCCAAATGTTTTATAAGCTATGTATCTGTATTTATGTTCTTTATATATGTATCTATGCTTTATTGGTAATGAATAGAATCCTTCCACACATAGAAAGAAAGCTCAACTTAGTGACATGACTATGAGTTGATTAACAATTAACTTGCATTACCTAGTACCCTAACCAGTGTTAATAGCAGTTTAAAAGTATTGGAAGTAACCTTGAATTTGTATCAGTATACTAAAGCATATACCAATGTATCAAAAATAGACTTATTTTTGCATCAATATGCAAAATCCTATACCAGAGTTAAAATTAACCTTATTTGAGAATAACAGATAAAACCCTAAGTTGAGAAGATTCAATAATCTACCTTTTGTCTTATTCTATAAGATATTCCTGTATACTCCTTTCTTTTCAACCCCTTTTCTCATATCTAAGAAAGAAAGATAGAAAAAAGAAAAAGGTAAAGAGAGAAATCCCTGAAAATAACCTTGTTTCACTCTGAATACAACCATTAGTAATTATAAATATCTCCCAATGACAATAAAAATTTGTAGTCATAGAAAACAACCAAAAATTACTCAACCCCCTTTAAGGAAAATTGGACGTCATTCTCATGGATTTCTTCTAGCTTACATTTTGGACACACAGAAATTTTGTTAGGGAGCCCAAAGAAAATTGGGAAAAATTGGTTAATTAAGCAAGCAATAACATTTGTGGTCCAGTCTTTGAATGTTGAGAAATTTCAAGCTTAATAAAACTCCGTTTGGAACAGTCTAAAATGCTGGACCAATTAAGATTAGTAGCTTTCTTCAAAGATTTCTTGGGAGCAGGCTTTGATGAGAAACAGCACTTGAAGCAGTTGAGGCAGGAACAAGCAGAATGCTGGAATATGTAAGATGCTGTAACAGATGTGTCAATGTCTCAGCATGTTGGAAAGATGATTTTGTCAGGTTTGGTCCAGCATCTCTGGTGTCCAGTTCTTTTGTTCTGCAAACATTTAATTTTTCACAAGCATTATAGAGTTCTAAAATTATAAATGTATGAGATGTACAGGATGAAACTAAACTGTAAGCCAATTTTATCTATGCCAATTAAAAGAATAGCATAATACATTTTGAGGATATTATAACCAAGGATTTATTGGCCAAGTATTGTTGGAGTTTTGGCTGTAGACGTATTTTTATGTCTCAGTCAGTTTTAGAGTTGTTCCCATCTAATGGGATCAGCAATATACGTTACCATTATTATTGAACATACAATCATTATCATGTTAAAATCAAAACAAGGTTGGATAGATCAAAATATTGTTTTTGGGCTCTTGGGCTCCTGTTGTATTAGGCCAAGTTGCTATCTATCTCCCTAGAGAGGCCTCCCATTAGACAGACAAGCTGGTTGCCTTGAGCAATAGAACAGGCATGTTTTGAGTAAACTTTACATAAACTTCTTTTTAATTTAGAATTTAAACATACCCTAGGCATCTTGTATCTGTTTGGAGGTTTAGGCCTAGGTTTTTATATATGTTGTAGCTATTTGTCCTATCGCCTTTTTTATATAGAACAGGCAGTTATGCCCTTTATAGGCAAACTTCATTTAAACTCCCTCTTACCTTTAGCATTTAAGCATACCCTAGGCATCTTGTACCTGGGTTTTTACATTGGTTGTGGCTATTTTTTTGGCTTGTCCCTTTTTTATACATTGTGGCCAGTTATGCCTTTGTAGCCAAACTTTATATAAACTCTCTTTTACCTTTAACACTTAAGTATATCCTAGGTATCTTGCACTGGATTTTTACATTGGTTTTGGCTATCTTTGGCTTGCCCCTTTTTTGATATGGGATGGACAGTTTTGGTTTTTAACCATATGAATTATAATTTTTGAGTGTTTAGGACTTAACTAGGCTGGCTTTTGGTGAAATCTTAGGCCTGGTTCATTCTCCATGTCGGTCCCAGACCTCTCCTCCAGCCTCTACTCTCCCAGATTCTCTCCTCTTCTCCCTCTTACCCCCTCCTCCCCTCCAGTCCCTCCCCTCTTCCTCCTAGTTCTTCCTCTCCTCCTACTTTCTTCTTCTCCTCCTGCTTCCTTCCTCTCCTCCCACTCTCAACCAGGATGTCCACCCTGCCCTCTCCATAGCTCAACACTGTGGCCAGTTGTTTTAATTGACACATTAGAGAACAAATGGTGGCATGTTTACACAAACTTGAGACAGGTGATGCTTAGAATAAACATCACAATGCAATGTCCAGATTGAAATCAGATAGTGGGGGAGAGAAATCAGCATTTGAATGAACAAGGGTGAGGTGTATACATTCCAAAAGAACATTATACCAACGTTGTGGTTTCCCGCAGCCTATACTTTTTTATATTCCTTAAATCATGTTGTACTTGCAAAATATTTAAAATATTTGCTAGGTTATTCCTCGGTAGTTATTTGATAACAACTACTCTTCATTCTGATAAGAACACAGGTAAAGATAATATTAAGTATCTCGGAGGTGTTTTCTCAGACCCCATCTTAGTTAAACCAATTGGGGGAATTTATACTTGAATTCTTCTAACCTAAACTAGAGCACCTATCTCCTCAATCTGCTGTCTTTGCTCCTTTAAAACACAGTTTGTTATTTTAATATTGAATATAATATTTCCATGTTACATCTATTTTAAAAACACCAAACTAATTCTATACTGTTAAAACTCCAGTAAGTGTAAAGAATTAAAATGTTACAGGTCTAGAGTCAAAATTATCTTGGACTCTCTTAGCCTTTTTAATAGTCCATCTATTACCTTCCTATGTATGTGACAACATTTTTTGTGGCCAAAACACAAAATTAAGGGGCCTAACTTTAAAGAGATCTGTAACAACCCTATTAAAGCCAATCTGTACTCTTTTTATTTTTATTTATTACAGTTTATTCACTTTGTATCCCCCCCCCCTGTAGCTCCCTCCCTCTTCCCCTCCCAATCCAACTCTCCCTCCCCCTTCTCCACCTATGCCCCTCCCCCAGTTCACTGATAGGGGAGGTCTTCCTCCCCGTCCCTCTGATCCTAATCTATCAGGTCTCATCAGGAGTTGCTGCATTGTCTTCTTCTGTGGTCTGGTAAGGCTGCTCCCCCCTCAGGGGGAGGTGATCAAAGAGCAGGCCAATCAGGTCCTGTCAGAGACAGTCCTTGTTCCCATTACTATGGAACCCACTTGGACACTGAACTGCCATGAATTACATCTGTGCAGGGGTTCCAGGCCATCTCCATGAGTGGTCCTTGGCTGGAGTATCAGTCTCAGAAAAGACCCCTGTTCCAGACTTTTTGGATCTGTTGCTCTCCTTGTGTAGCTCCTGTCCCCTCCAGGTGTTACTTTCTCCCACTTCTTTCATAAGATTCCCTGCACTCTGCCCAAAGGTTGGCCATGAGTCTCAGCGTCCGCTTTGATAGTCTGCAGGGCAGAGCCTTTCAGACACACCCTCCCCTGGTGCCTATTCTGCCGTTTAGTCTTCTGTTACCCTCCATGCTCCGGAGCAGCTCAGGTCCTGCCCATCCACAGCCCTGTACAGTCCTCAGGTTCCCTTTTCTCTTACCAACCTGATGCCGTTGTTCCTCTTTGTCCTAGTGTGGGTGGGTTCACGTGGTCTCTCTGCCTAGGTACTGAAGGCCCCTCTTCAATGGATTCTACTCCCAGGGTTCTGGCCCCTTCTTTCTGGGCTCCTGCCCTTAACCAGGAGTTCTATTCTTCTTTTCATTCACCCTGAGTTCTCTGGACTCCTGGTTTCTGTTCACTGTGCTGATCTCTGAGCTCATGCATTTCCAAAAGGAAAACTGGCATCCTCAAAGAAGCTTGTTGATTCTCTTTCCCTTCTCTTTACTTGACTTACCAAACAAACACTCTCTCCCCAGTGGGTGTCAATTAGTCCTGTCCATCCAAGTATTCTTTCCTTGGCTGTTTTGTTCTCCATTAGATAATGTTTCCTGGCTTTCTATATTGCTATGTATCAGAATAAGGAAGCAGTACCAGGTCTCCACGGTGGATTCTCTTGGTTTTGAGGCAGTTCCTTTACATAATCCAGCCACTGGCTTCTAAAAGGAACTTGGACTCTCCCCAGCCTGTGCAGCCTCCTCAGGAGGAAGACAGGCGAGGCTGGCTCCACTGGGTCTCCCCTTTCTACTATATCCCGACGCTTGCTTTGTCTCCGGCTGAAATAGATTGTTCTGCCCACCCCCCACATTCTCCAACTCCAAGAATCCTTTGTTCCACACTTTTTTGTCTGCTTCTGCCAAGTATTCCAGGATGATCACTGCACCCGACCGTGAGTCTCCTGCCCAGCCCGCACCACTGGATTCTTACTCTTCTTCTCTGACACTTTAGAAAAAGTTAACTGTTTGCTATCTTCCTTTGAAAAAGGATACAAACGTCTTTCATGTGTACATTATGTTGATAAGGCATCACATGCTGGTTAAGCTCACCAAGAAACTGGCTCAGGAGGATTTGACCCTCCCACATCATGCTTAAGTACATTCATCTCAAATGCTGTCCGATCTTCCCTGCCCTGGGTCAGCCAGTACCCCCTGCAATCCTTGACTCTGGAATGAGAAAAAAACAAAGGAACCCAAAGTGGAGGTACTGTACCTTTCAGAACAACTAAGAGGTAAACTGTCTACATATTGTTAACGACCTTTAGCGGGAATGGCTAACAGGACGCTTCTTCTTGGGAGTGCTCTCTAATAATCCTCTCAGTCCATAACCCCAGCCTCACAGTTTTAGCTGGGCTTCCTTAATCGATTTCTGGCACATAATGTAAACATCAATTTGATGTTTTGGTATTTATTTCTTCCTTCTACCTGCTGGTTTTATTCATTCAAAACCAAAAGCACAACTATGGTAGGTCATTCTTTAGACTACATAAAATGCAAAAAAGATTTCTGACTGTCTTATGTTTTCTATGGAGTTTGCCTGAGAATTTGCAGAGCTTCAATAAACTTTAATAATATCCATACAGGTAATATGAATGTATTGCATTATGCTGTATTTGTAGTTTGGCTTCAACTGCCTTTAACTAGATGGTAGATTTATTTGTTATGTTACTATGTACCATATTAGTAGAAAGAAAATGTTAGAAAGATGTAAAAATGGAACTTTTTTTAGTAAAGAAAGATTTGTGTACAAAAATCAAGTCTGGTGAATGTTTTTGTTTTTGTTTTTTTCAGAATGGGAAAGAAATGGCTCAGCAGCTAACAGTGTCACATAGGTTTAATGACTTGAGTTCAGTCCCTGCATCGTGTGTAGGGTCACATTCACAGCTCTGCTGGGTACATGTAGCACCCAGCGTCGGGCTGGACGTGTCAGGTAGGAAGCAACAACACGACGGAAGCAATGATCATACCCAGCATTCACCTCCCAGTTTCTAGATCTCAATTTTCAACAAAAGGTGCTGATAATAATCAGACAAAATACTAACTCTGGAGCTTGCACAAGGGAAATTCTACGTGAGCTTGGAGCACCTTGTAGTTCCAGCAAGAAAATGCTCAAAAAGCTAATGGAGTATGTCAAATACACATACAGGAACTAGCACAAAAGAGCTGTCCATCAAGGCCAAAGGTGAAACAACCTCTCTAAAAGAAAATAATGCACTGGATTAACCAAAGTATGAAGTATAAATATGCAGGGGTCCTTGTTGCTACAACAAATGATCAAATGACCACAGAAATTTACAGGTTCCCACAGGTGATAAAGCTCAGGTTTCTCCCCTGACAGGCTTCTTCCTTCCAAAGCACAGTAAATAAATAAATGACATCATAACAATCAAGGGAAAAAGCTGGTAGCCAACCCCAGGTGAATATCAACATCACGAATGATGAAAAGTAAACAGCATGTGATCCTAAATGTTGTGATGAGAAGAGCAATCTACTTACTTGCTCAGTATCTTCCCAAGACCCACAACTGCCGTTAGTCATGGAAAAAGATCAAGCCCAGATTGGGGGCTATTCTACAAGATACCTGAGGCAGTTTCATAAAATTTTCATTGCTACTTCATAACTGTAATTTTGATAGTTATGAATCATAACGTAAATATCTGTGTTTTCTGGTGGTCTTTAGGTGACCCCTGTGAAAGGGTCATTTGATCTCCAAAGGAGTCATGACCCACATGTTGAAACCACTGATTTAGAATGCAGTTCCAATGAAACCGATGAAACTATGTATTGACTGAGATTTCTGCACTTTTCTTGTCTTACAAGACCAAAGCTTGTAAGGACGTATCTACAGTGTAACAACTACCCTGATATCCAGACTTTCAAGTAAGGTCCTTCATCCTGGACCCTGACTATAATCAGACTAAAGAACAGTAGTCAATGGCATTGACTGAAACTCGGGTGTTCGGTTGCTTGCCTACCATATACAAAAGCCCTGGGTACAGTCTCTGAGGCCACATAACACTGGGTACGGTGCTGTATGCCTGAACACCAGCACTCAGGAAGTGAGAGATCAAGGTCATCGGCTACATAGCAAATCTGGAGCCAATTTGGTCCCCAGGACTCTTTCTCAAAAAAAAAAAAAAAAAAAGATATTAAAGGCCAGGCTGGAAAGACGGCTCAACAGTTAAGAGCACACTGGCTGGGCTTGCAGGGGTCCCAGGTTCAATTCCTAGCACCCACATGACCCACGTGGCAGCCTGTACACTGTCTGTAACTCCAGCTCCGGGGATCTGACACGCTCTTCTGACCATGATGGGCCAGGCTTGCACATGGTGTGCATAGATACACATGCAGGCAAAACATCAAGACACACAAAATGAACAAATAAAATTAAAAAAAAAAAAAGATACTGGGGAACAAACTTCTATCATTGCTTTCTCAAAGGCGAGCATTGTTCAAAGGTAATTTCCTTTTTTGATAATCAATTATCAAAAAAGAAGTCAAAAAGGTATGGCTAGGTATGTGTTTTCTACAGTAACTTTGAAATCATTGTAGAAGTTTGTGTCTTTTTTTTGTTTGTTTACAGCTTTTTTAATTTATTTATTTTTAAATAAATTACAGTCTATTCACTTTGTATCCCAGCTGTAGCCCCCTCCATCATCGCCTCCCAATCCCATCCTCCCTCACTTATCTCCTCCCATGCCCCTCTCCAAGTCTACTGATAGGGGAGGTCTTCCTCCCTTTCCCTCTGACCCTAGCCTATCAGGCTTCATCAGGACTGGCTGCATTGTCTTCCTCTGTGGCCTGGCAAGGCTGCTCGCCTCTCAGGGGGAGAAGTTTGTGTCTTTTTAAAAAAATAAGTCAAGAAGTCAACCTGCAAACATTATGTAGTCTATGGCTGCAACTTTATATTCTATAAGAATATAAAATGATCAGGGATTAGAAAGAAGAAATGGCTAAGTAGGCAGAATGCCAAAGATTTTTTTCACAGTGAAACTGCAGTCATGAACACCCTTTCTGTACACATTTACAAAACCCATAAAATATTAACGAAGCATTTAAGTTACAGACTTTAAGTGATCAAGAGATCACTTATTAGAAATGTTCCACTCCGGTATAAGATGCCAACAGGAGAGGCTGGGAATTCAGGAGGGAGATGGACACGTGGAAATGCTAAGACTTTCATTCAGTGTCGCTGCGACTCTAAACCTGCTCTAAAACATAAACCTTATTTTAAAAATATTTTAATATAATTCAATTAGTGGCCAAAGCTGCAAAACTTCTATCACTCTGCTTTAGACAATGACAATCAGAGGTCAAGCAAGTTTCTCACAAAGTCTTTGCTAACAGGAGCAGTATATGGACCACAATGCCAAGGTCCAGATATTTGCCATTTTGCCTATTCATTTCTCCCATCATCCAACAAGCTCACTTTGAACACCTCTATCAGACACTGCCTCCCTTCTCCGCTAACAAGAACAAAACTATTTATTCAGAATACAGTAGTTGGCAATACCAAGAGAAGCTTGGCAACGTTCAAACTGCCTCTGAAAACAAGGCTCAAAGGAATCCTCTTCTCTCAGGCCCAATCCAAAGACAAAGTTGTTTTAACAAACTAAAAAAGAAACTTAAAGAAGCAGAGTTGTACCAGAAGAACCCAGGGTCCCCTGGCACCAGTCCGGAGCTCCCAGCCACAGCCCTGCTTGCTTGGCACAGGAGTAGGGGACCCCTGAGAACTAATTAGAGAAGGAAGCAAGGGTGAAGAGACAAAAGTGATTATAGTAACTCCCAATTAAAAGTTGCACTGGATCCCGCGGCACTGAGGGACAGTGAATCACAGTTGCATCAGTAATAAGTCCCTGAACAGAAAGAAAAAGCAATGAGGGTTGGGGCCTAAAAGTAGCCCCTGCTTTGGCAGACTTCCACTTCCTGTCTCAAGTTAATACGCATACAATTAAGATGGAAATGGTTACTTCCTGGTTGGCTGTGGTCTTTGTTTTCTGTGGCTGTGATGAACGCCATAACTAAAGCAATGTGCAGAAGGAAGGGTTCATTTCAGTTTACACTCAGGTCAACTCCATCACTGAAGATCAGAGTAGAAACTCAGGGCAGGAACCTGGAGGCAGGAACTGAGGCAGAAGCCACAGAGGAACACTGCTTACTGGCTTGCTCCCCTAACTTGCTCAACCTGTTTTCTTATACCATCCAGGGCCAGAAGTCCAGGGGTGGTGTTGTCCCCAGTAAGCTGGCTCCTCTCCCATCAATCATTGATCAAGAAAATGCCCCCATAGACGTGCCTGCAAGCCATCTTATGGAGGCATTTTCTCAATGCAGCTAGGTTTGTGCAAAACTGACAAAACCCAGCTAGGACACCCATAAAGAAAACTCCAGCATGTGATGAGAGAGGTGATTTTTACGAGTACCATGTAAATTTATTGAGAACTTCTGTCATATTGTCACCCAAGAACTATGAAATCAAAGTTGAATACCTTCAAACAACTCACAGCCCAAAGGATACAGGCAGATGACTAAAAATCATTCGAGATCCAAAAGAATGGGCATCAAAATTTCCAGTGACCACTGTTGTCACCTACCATATTAGCAGCTATCATCGCACACTGCCATCCAAGCTAGAAGCCTGGGAAGTCACCTCAGACGACTCCTTCAATACCAAGTCTGCCCTCAGACACCTCAGAGGCTTCCTTTCCATTCTTAGCACAGCATTCAGCTTAGCACAGTAGCTCAGCGCTTGACTAGTACTGTAACCCTTTCCCCCATAGCTGGAACTTTCTCCAATTTGTTAAGAGATGTTAATTGTGTAGGAATGTGTTTATGCCCATGTGCATGCCTATGCGGTGGTTGCCAGAAGCGGGAGTCAGATGCCATGGAGCTGGAGTTACAAGCAGTTATGAACTGTGTGGCATGCTGCCAAGAACCACACTCAGGTCTTCTGCAAGAGCAGTCATGCTCTTAGCCAGGGACCCGCCTCTGCGGCCCTGCTTCTTTTTTTTTTTTAACAATGATCATAATAATACTGTTGTCTGCTTGTACGCTAATAAGCAGCAAAGCCAGGACATGAAACCTTAACTGTTTCAAATGCCATGGATTTTTGGTTTTTGTTTTGTTTTTTGCAGTTGATGGGGGTTGAACATTCACTGAGTCCCCCTGCCCCTGCTACATCCCCAGACCCTGTGGGGTTTTCTTGTATTAAACATAAAGCACATGAGTTAAAGCAGCAAGCATATATTTCTGGTAAGTAATATGCTATCGCAGCATGACTCAGACATTTTAAATATCAGCTTACCTAGCCGTGATGGAGTCTTACAGGAAGAATGAGGGTAAACACAGAAAAAAGGCTGCCCGGTAGTCAGGAAGTGAGTACCAACAGCAGCAGAACTCTGGTCCACATAAAACTCATTTGGGTTTAACTGGCACTTATCAAATTAGGCCTTTCCCCTCCTCGCGGCTGGGAGACAGGGGGAGGGAGACATATCTCCAGGTGTGTGCAGACAGACAAGCAGCACTCTCACAGCAGGACTTCCAATAGGTGAGACCCGGATACCCTCTTTTCAGATGCAGATCCTGTGCTTTTTGTCACGTGTATATATATGGCGGCAGTATGAGTTATCAAGGCTAGAAAAGGACTGCAAGAAAAGAGAGGAATATAAACGGGAGGAAATAGAATACAGGTGCTCCAGGAACTGGAGAGATGGCACAGTGGTTAGAAACCCTTGCTGCTCTTGCAGAGGGACAGAATGCAACTATAGAGAATACCAGTTTGTCTCCCAAGGCCCACATCAGGCAGTTTACAACCACCTCTAACTCCAGGTCCGAAGAGATCCAACACCACTCACCTTCCTAAGCACTTGCACTCATGGACACATACCCACACTCAGATACACACACACACACACACACACACACACACACACACACACACACACACGGTCAAATGAGGTATATTCTTTTAAAATGTGACATGAAAATGAAAATAGAAGTGGTGTAATGAAGAAGGGACCCAAAGGAGGACAGGAAGGGTCAGAGGGGAAGGTTATGGGGTAGAGTGGGAGGAAAGGCCCACTGGAAAGAAAGTATATATGAAACTGTCACGATGAAAACACACTACTTGTATGCTAATTTTAAAAAGGAAGACAGAATAAATTAAATAACGTGGTAGTCTTTTATTCAAGTCTTTATAAGACAAGGAACAAAACAGCTCAGAGGAGCTTTGCCACAGCTTGATCAAGGAGAGAACCTGTGTCGATTACCTGTGAAACTTCATGTCTACGTCTACTAGGATGCTACTACCTTGCAGGTCTGCCAGGAGATTTAATGAGCCATCACACGCTCAACACATGGTCCAGAACACAGATGCAGAAGCTATGCCGGAGTGGTGGGCGCACGTGAGCTGAATCTGATCCCAGGCGCTCTGATTCTGGACCTGATACTGTCCGTTATAATAAACTTCTCTTCTGTTGTTTCATGCTGTAGCACATACAGAGATGTGCACATATACCACATACATAACATACATGCACACTCACATACATACACACAAAATGAAACAGTAAAAGTCTTATGTTAAGATCATATTTAAAAAAAAAAAAAAGGTGTTCCATGCTACCAACTTTATTGTTCTTCAACACAAATATTATCATGAAATTTCTTGTTTTAATGCCCCAGCAGTACCAGGAATGGTGATTCCTGCCTTGAATAGAGGTGATCTGCCTCAGGAGGCAGAGGCAGGTGGATCTCTGAGTTCAAGACCAGCCTACAAATGGTTTACATAGTAAGGTCTAGGCCATCCAAGGCTACAAATGAGAACCTATCTCAAAAAAAAAAAAAAAAAAAAAAACAAACAAAAAAACAAAACAAAACAAAAAAAAAAAACGAAGAAGAAGCAGCAAAACAAGAAATTTTTTAAAAAATTGGAACTTAAAAATATAAAAAAACAAATCACAGCAGTGTACAGGAGGTGGCTAAGGGTGCTTGTTCACAAGCATGAGGACCTGAATTCAAATCCATCACCCATGTAAAAAACCCAGCTGCACGTGCCTGAAACTCCACACTGAAGGGTAAAAAGGGGTAGATCTCAGGAGCTTGCTGGCCACACAGCCCAGCCAAAACAGCAAGCTTCAGGTTCACTGAGAGATGTTACCTCAGGGCAGTAGGGCAGAGGAAGACATCCCACAGCCTGCTCTGGCCTCCTCACTCAGGCACACCTGCACGTGAACTTCCCTAGTTTCTAAGTTTCAGGCATGGATAGGGGGTTCAGCATACATACTGCTCATGCGAAGTGCATATGCACCGCATACATGCTTACACGCACACATACTGCCTAAGAGTCCAGACTGCTCATGCAGAAAATCTGAGTTCAGTTCCCAGCACCAGCAGCTCTCAGCTGCCTGTGAATCCAGATAAACTATTTTGTATAATAGCCCCCAAAAAAGCTGTGTTACTCCAACAGACTTTAGAGATCTTAAAACCAAGAATCTCTATAACATGAGAGAATAAGAAGACAGAACTATAGGGTAAAATTTTTTCCAAACAAATTTAATTTTGTTCCAGCCCTAAGGAAGAGAATAAAACTTTTTTTAAAAAAAAAAAAACAGTGTCTGGCTGGCCTAGAACTCCCCATATAAGGTCAGGCTGGCTTTGAACTCACAAAGATCTACCTTCCTCTGCCTCCTAAGTGTTGCGGTTAATGGGTAGAACTTTAATCTACCCATCAAAACTTAAATCTAAAAATAAAACTTAAAAAAGTTTTAAAAAAAACTGCTCAAATATAAAGCTACTAGAAAGTTAAGCCTCCTTAGTAATAAATAGTAAACTGATATATACATATATATTAGACTCAAGAAGGAGGCGAGAACAGGGGTTTGGGGGACGGTCAAAACATCTCAGGACTTCAGGGAGAGTCTCCCATGACAGGGTCCCAACAGTTCTACTACTGCTTTGTTCTTCAAGTCAGCACTTCTGAAGAGGCAGGAGAAGTAAACAAGGGTGGTGATGGCTCTGAAGAGGGTTGGGGTTCCACAGGGAGAAGGAGAGAGACTCAACTACACTCAGGGGCATGAAAGAGGAATCTCCATTTGCAGCACCCTCGCAGCCTCCACAAGGTCATTCACACTGTGGCCTGGAAGCCACCGTGGCAGACGCCTGGCTGCTGGAGTTCTGTGGCTTTCCATTCACCACCAGCAGGAGAGGAGTTTCCACTCGGACACTGGAGAAGGAATAGTCCTAGAAAAGACAGACCAATTCATTACAGACCAACGTCACTGAAAAAAACTCCAGCAAAGCAACTTATTCTGCCTACCCTCCCTGCGTGCTCAACTCCTTTCCTCTATCTTACATTGGATACAACTGAACAAACAGAGGACACGGTTTCTGAGAGAGACAGAGCACCAACAACACAACTCCAAGATCATGACAGCTCCCTCGTTCAAGCAAGCCTGAGAACAGGCTGACATGAGCCTCTCAGAGGATCTGCCCTCCTCCAGTTCCAAGAAACAGCCAGAACCACAGGAACTTGCTAGTCTGTTTTTAAAGCCCCAGATTAACTACCAAATATAAATTAAGATTACTCCTTTCTATGTTAATGAGAAGCCGGCTATGTAAAGTAATTTAACGATTTTCCGAATAATGGAAAATGTACAAACCCATGTTCCCCAGCTCAGAAGTATGTTGAGCTGTAGACAGGGTGAAGAGAAGCCTCACCTAAGAATTGCTTAATGGGCAATGTCAAGTGAGTTCTTTTAAGCCACAGTAAAATTCTCACAAGTTTTGTGTTGTTGTTGTTTTCCTTACAAAGTCCCAACAAGAATATGGGCAAGTATGGGGGGAATAAAAAGCAATTCATAGACAAAACAATCAATAAACTTATAATAAAACGCTCACCCTGATAAAATGCATTAAGAAAGTTAGCAAGTAATTTGTCAAGAATCTTGTTTCGGTGTTTCAGTGTTCAGAAGAAGATTATAGGGGCTGGAGAGATGGTTCAGCAGTTAAAGATCATGCACTGTTCTTCCAGAGGAACCGCTGGTTCCCAGCACTAACATCAGGCAGCTCACAACTGCCTTTAACTCCAGTTCCAAGGGATCCAGTGCCCTCTTCTGGCCCCCAAGAGCACTAGGCATGTACCTGGTGCACATACATACAAGCAAGCAAAACACTTACCCACAAGAAAACAGACTAATATATGCATAAAATATATTTAAACTAAAAGGCTGTCGAGAAGGCTCAACAGCTGAAGCACTTGCTGGGCAAGCCTGATGACCTGAGTTCAAGTCCCAGAAGCCCACGTTAGACAGAAAGAACCAACTCCCAGAGGCAGTCCTGTACCCTCCACTTGTAGCATGGTATGCACATCTACACAAACACACACACACACACACACACACTTTTTTAAAGTCTGAGATATAGAAATAATCCTTAGCTTGTTGGCTACACAACAGAGTGAACCACATCTGTTCAGTGCACAATAGGCTGCTGCCCCGATCTAAACGGTAAGAGTATGGCTAAGGACCTCCTCTCACAGTGTTTTGGGTTTATAAGTTGACCTATTTTATTCTTATGTATATACGTGTTTGCCTACATGTGTGTATGTGCATATGTGCGCCAGTGCCCAGGGAGGTAAGATCCCCTGGAACTAGAGTTACAGATGACTGTGAGGTATCATGTGGGTGCTGGGAATCAAACCCGAGCCCATAAGTGCTCTTACCTACTAACCATCTCTCCTGACCAGCCTCGCATGCTTTATAAGAATCGAATCAGGCCGTTCAGGCTGTAAAACTTTTAGCAGTGTCTAGCACGCTCACGAGTGTTCAGTAAATGTAACTCTCATCAGCACTGTGTCTCAAATCCAAAGAATGCACTCAGGTACGTAAAAATATTAGAGATGTTCACAAATACATATACAATATCTTTTTCAACTGAGTCTTCAAAGAGCCTACTTCACATTGTTGTTCAAGTGTTTCTGGGTGAACTTCTCCTTACCCTGTTTGCAGCTCTATATTTATAAAGTAGGAAGATGAGCTGGAGCCTTTTCTATTACCAGGAAAATGTCTAAAATTCCTTTACATAGTCTGCTTCTCATTAACATATAAAAGACTAGCCAGGCATGGTGACACACATCTTTAACCCCAGCACTTCAGAGGCAGAGGCAGTTAGCTATCTGTGAGTTAAAGTCCAGCTTGGTCTGTACAAGTAATTCTAGGGCAGCCAGGGATATGTAAAGAGACTCTGTCTCAAAAAACAAACAAACAAAAAGACTAATAGTCTGCGATTTATTCCCTAGTTAGCCCTAGCATATCTAGGACATATTTCTGCCCATTCTTTAATTTCTTTTTGTTTACCAGTAGTTTTCCTTTACAATAAAATACAGATGTATCTGGGTGGGTAAAATATTGTGTAATATACATTACACACAAAAGCACACATGTATGTAAATACACATGAAAGCAATGTGTAAAAATTACACACAAGCACACACATCATGCATTATGTAAATAACACATCTACAGGAAAACACACATATCACACATGTGTAAATAATACAAACAAAAGTATACACAGCACACACATGTATATAATGCATACTCACTACAGCATTTATTTTACACATGTGGATACAATACATACACACAAACATACATACACACATCACACATGTACATATGATACACAAACACAAATATACACCACACATGTGTAATACATACATACAAAAGCACACATATAGATACATACATGTGAAAGCATACAAATATTACTAATTTGTCTAGAATATACACAAAAGCACTTACATATCACACACATTGTAAGACATACACACTAACACACACATCAGACACAGATAATACATGCACAGAAAAGCACTCCTATTACACATGTGTATGAAATACTATGCTGGAAGGTTTTACGTCATCTTGACACAAGCTAAAGTCATCTGGGAAGAGGGAAAGTCATCTGTGAAAATGCTCCCATCAGACTGCACTGTGGGCAAGCCTGCAGCGCATTTTCTTGGCTAATTACTGATGGGGGAGGGCCCTATTCACTGCGAGCCACGGAATCCTTGGGCTGGTGGTCCTGGGTGCTATAAGAATACTCATTCCAAAATTCCAAAAATAGCTTCAAAAAAAAATAATAATTCAAATCACAGTTCAACTTTACCTTAAACTAAACATACATGTCATTAAATACTGTACACTATAGTTACTATTTCTTCATATCTTCTGCCACTTTGAAAAAATAATTACGTAGTAGCTACGTAGTCAGAGGTTGGGACAGGAAATTGTGGTGATGGAGAAGTTTGGTTTTAGGTTTGCGGAGTATGTTACAGTCCGAATAATAATTAATGTTGTTTGAGAAAAGGAAGGCAGGTGGGCTGGCAGAGGATAGTCATGCCTCTCTTGTCCCCATATCCCTGCTGTGGCTGACAACTACTAATATCAGCAAAGACATATTTAGTTGGAAAATGTTTTGAGCTAAAAGTTTGTATTAAAATATATTTTCAGTTTAAACAGTTTTTTTAGTTGGAATAAGCTGAATTTCAACAGAACAAGCTGAGTATACTTGGTATGTATTATACAGTAAAGATCATAAGCTGAGCGTAGTGTCTATGGACATATGTTAAGTACATATACATATGGTAGATGCATGTGTGGGATTACCTACGGGCATGTGTAAGGCTACCCTGAACACAAGACTGATGTCGAGGTAAGCTGAGATGTGGCACGTGGGAGGAGAGGGTATGAAAGACGCACATATGTCTTCAGCCTCTACCTGGGAGTGGTTTTATTTACCATCCTCTGTAACCAATTTACTGAAATGCCTGATTTTCCCAGACGCCTCTGTCAC
Organism: Psammomys obesus; assembly: GCF_907164565.1. Lineage (NCBI taxonomy): Eukaryota > Metazoa > Chordata > Mammalia > Rodentia > Muridae > Psammomys > Psammomys obesus. The sequence goes on along the minus strand of NW_026590704.1, from coordinate 367,661 downwards.
TGAGTCACACAATCCTGTATGTCCATGTATGGGATATGGTACCTTGACAAACTGCCTGTTCATATTTCCCTTGCTGAGATTTTTTCCTATGTGCTGTTTGACAGGATAGATGATCTTGTGATGAGCTGTGTTTTCTCTGTTTACAGAAACGTCTCATTTAATTGTGTGAATAAACTCTTGCTTTCTTAAAAAAAAAGAAAGAAAGCCGGTTCCCTAAACCATGAGGACAAGCCAGTTAACAGTGCTCCTCCAGTCTCAGCATCAGCTCTGGCCTCTTGGTTTCGAATTCCAGTTCCTGCCCTGGTTTCCTCTGCCAAAGGACTATGATGCAGAAGTATAAGGTGAAAGAAGCCCTTTCCTCCACAGTTGCTTTTGGTCATGGCATTTCAGTATAGCAGTATTTCTATAACAAGTACATATACACAAAAGAAGACACATATCATACACACATTCATTACTTTTACTTCTCTGTTTTAAAGGGAGAAGTCTGAGGAGTTATGAAGACTCATAAACATTACTCACCTTTCCCTTGTGCTGAATTTGGTGATGCCTAAGGTTGGGCTCAGGAATGGCTACAGAGTCCCCAATGAGCACGCCCCAGCTCTGCACCACATTATACACCATCACGGCATAGCAAGGACCATCTGAGTCTACCAAGCCGAATGTGCTTCCAGATTAAGTGGGTTAAAGATGAAGAGAGGGAGAGAGAAGAAAAAGTAAAGGTTTGTGAGCAGAAAAAAATAGAGACAATGGTTTCAAAATACAGCAAAATAACAAATGGATTCTTGCTCACTTAGAAATCTTTAAGTACCATTATCTACTACATGCTTTATATGAATGAGAGTTTAAATCTCTATTTTATACCTAGGAAACATGCACAAGACACAAAAATCATGCCACTCTGCTAAGAACTTAGGACCCAGGCACACTTGAGGTCATTCGATAAATGTTAATGATAAACTAGCCCAAAATATTGCAGCTGGACCATTATTCCTAGCCTATCAATTTAACACACCCTTAGCCAAACCCTCCACCATCACTGTCAGTTTAGGTTGATTCCACACACTTTGGTTAACTACCACATATCAAGCATTGTTAGCAATAAGATACAAAATATAATCCAGCTATAACCGACCCATAACCTAGCAGAAGTCAGATAAAGACAACCTCACTTGGGCTGGGAGTAGCTCCACAAGAGGATGTTTGACTGTTGGGACATATCTACAACTCCAGCACACATAAAGCTCAGTCAGAAGATCCCAAGTTCAAGGCCAGCTTGAAATACATAGAATTTACAATCAACCTGGACTACGCAGCAAAACCCCATTCCAAAAGGCAATAGGGAAAAGCAGCCAGTTAAAACTGGAGCGCCACACCCAGTGTGGGGGGCGCATGTGAGCCCAGGATTTGCTAGGGAAGCAGCCAGATCCTGCTTGAAGGCCAGCTAGACTCTCAAAGAAGAGGGTGGGGCTCAGTGTGTCTCACTTGCTGCACAGAGATGAGGACTAGAATTCAGAGCCTCAGAATCCACAGGAATGTGAGGGCTACACTGCCCACCTGAAATTCCTGCCCAGAAACAAGCTGACTAAGCAGATTAGCTACAGCGAGATCAGTGCTCAACTAAGAAACACTGTCTTGATGAGTATGGCAGAGAGCAACGGAGGAAGACTTCCGACATCAACCTCAGCACTCACACACAGGCACAGGAAGAAACACAAACACACAGAGACATTTGCAAACAGGACCAGGAAACAGAGAAGGTAACTCAGTTGATACAGAGCTCGCTGTGCAAGCCTGAGGAGCTGAACTAGATCCTGACCATTCATGTAGAGGGGTTGTGGTCCAGCACTGGAGAATGGAAGCTAGAAGGATCGAAGGGCCTTGCTGGCCTACTAGTCTTGCTCTGCAAACGAGCTCCAGATTCAGTAAAAGAGCCAGTCTCAAAAATGCCAGGGCTGGTAGCTTGCACCTTTGATTCCTGGCACTCAGGAGGCAGAGACAAGAGAACAGCTGTTCGGCATGAACCTCCCAACCGCAGCACTCCCTCCTTATTGAAACATGTGCTCCAGAAGGGAGGCGCAGGCACACCAGCCTCAGGGTGTCACATGTCCAGGAGGTTCTTGAAGGCCACTGCCAATAGTGTAAAAGGGAGTAAACAGCTGCTAAGGAGTGGACCAGACAAACCCCAGAAAGATAGCCGTTCTCAAAGCGCATAGCTTCGCAGAGTGCCCGGGTTGTTCTTTTCAGTTTTCAGGCATCATCACCCACGATGAGGATGCTTTAGGGTCACCTCTGCTCCTCAGAAGTAACCCCTAAGCCATACTCCTGTTTGTAATTGCAATTAGAAAAAAAAACCTCACTGGTTCACCAAACTGGACTTTGGTACAACCGTTCTTTTGGTCTGCCCCGGGCTCGCTTTCTGGTGTTAAGCAGACATGCATGTTGTGTCTGGCAAGGAAAAACAAAGTCTGTCACACAAGTACCAACTCCAGAAAGTAGTCCCCTGACTGCCACATGCATGTCATGGCACATGTACATGCATGATCACATGTACACACATGATAATAACCAAGAAACTGTTTTTAATTTAAGAAAGAAAAGAGGCCTGGCACAGTGCTGAACATCCAGCACTTGAGAGGCAAAAGCAGGTTGATCTCTGTGAGTTCAAGGCCAGCCTGCTCTACATAGTGAGTTCCAGGCCAGCCACAGTTGCAGTGAGACCCTGACTCGAAAGGAGGAAGAAAGGTAAGTGAGGATGCTAAAGAGCCATGTGGCAGGAGAGTGGAGACAGTAGTGTCCATGTGACACAGAATACAAACTTAAGGCCCAGCACCTGGAAGGCAAAGGCAGGAGTGGGTCACAGCAAGGCTAAGGCTAACTCAAATAAACAAACCACTGGGAAGAAAAGAAAAAACTCACCCAGGAACCAAGAAGTGAGTAGAAGACCAAGCAGGTATAGACTCACTAAATCCTGAGTTTCCAAGATTTAAACATTTTCTGGGCTTGGGAGACAGTTTAATGGGTACAGTACCTGCCACTAAGGCTGACAAGAGTTCAGCACCAGGACACACACGGGAATTGAAGGCAACACCCCAAATTTGTCTTTGACTTCCACACATGTTCCATGGCATGCGCACACTCACACTTGCATGTAAAATGAGTAATAAATGACTTTACATTTTTTTCTAAGTAAAAAATCCAACCCCTCCTTCACTGGACCGCAAGCATGTTTTACATGGGTCCTTTATATTTTTTTCCCACTCCCTCTAACACATATGCCAAAAACCCAAATAAATAAATGGCAAAATACAATTCCTCTGCTCAAAAAGTTTCCTGTCTTAAACGACAATTCTTGAACTACAGATGTGAAAATACACATCCATTTTTATTCTGCCACACAGAAATGACAGTAACGATAAGTCCAAAGCAAGTTGTTTGTATATTAAAAGGAAAAAAAGAAAAAGCAAGACACCCAGGTAAGATCCCAACCAGGCCTCGATTCTAACCCAAAGCTCACCTTCCGGAACTATCTAGAAACAGAATCTAAATCTGTCAGTCTTTAACTCTGTGATCCTCAACACTCAAAGATGAAGAGCTTTAAAGTTTCTCTGTCTTATTCTAAAAATGACCCATCCAGGGGGCTTGAGAGAGGACTCGTATCAATTAAGAGCACTTGTTTTTTTTGCAGAGGACCCAGGTTCAGTTCCCAGCATCCAGATGTTGGCTCACAACCCTCCACAACTCCAGCTCTAGGGACCCTGATGCCTTCTTCTAAACTTTACACACAGCACACAAGCAGGCAGACACTCATATACATTGTCTTCTAGAAATTACCTGCCAGTTTCAGATATGAATTTAGGAATTCACAGAGCCTCAAACTCAGGAAAACAACAGACAATGGCAGAAGCTATAAACGCCTCTATCATAAGACTGTTAAAGGCCAGAAAGATGGCTCATGGGGTATAGGTCCTTGCTGCCAAGCCTGGCAACCGATGATGTCTGATCCTGGGACCCACATGCTGCAAGAGGAGAACTCGCACAGGTCATTCTAGGACCTCCATGAAGACTGTGGCACACATGTGCTGTCACACATAAATAAAATAAACAAAACACAACTGTGCCACTGTGAAAATAATTAATTGATTGATTGACTGGTTGATTAAAGAGATTGTTAGGTAACTCCTAGAGGAGGCTTGCACACAGAATAGGTCCCATAAGCTGGTAAAAGTCATTTGCAGAATGCCTTTACTGGCCAGGAGAAGGCCAGGAGGTGGCAGGGATTTGCTCAGGGGGAGAGGGAAAGCGAGACTTACAAGGGGACTTTCTCCTCTGTGGTTAGGCTGAACACCACCTTTCCCAGGATCACAGTACTGCTGTTCACACCAGGCTGCAACGTACTCAGAGGCTTGTGTTCCAGGGTCACCTTCTGCCCAGAGGCTGACTGATAGCGCCCGTCACCACAGGGGCCCAGATGGGCTGGGCGCAAGCTTCCCAGCATGCTCTGAAGTTTCTTGGGTTTTGTCTTCCCCTGCAAAAGCAGGAGAAACAGATCAGCTAGAAACTGGTCTACTGACTGCGTCTAGTCTTTGTCTCAACCTGCCCACCCGCCTACTCCCATGTAAACCTATTCTTTTTTATCTGATTGACAGCTTCTGACACAGCTTTACCTTGGTCTCCAGGAGGCTGGTTAGTTTATTGAGGAATTCCAGGAGCTGCTGTTCTCGTTGTCGGGGCTCTGGCCACGCAGGGTCGAGCGCTGCAGCCTGAGAGAAACCCTGTAAGGCCTCCCCGTAATTCTCTTCATATTTATGCAACTGTGGAAAAGTAACCAAAACTGTCAGTATAGAAAAACACAGAGGAAATGCTACAATGCTACAACTGACTACAAATCTAGAAGAAACTGTATTTCCCCTCAGTCACGTTCCTCTCTTCCGCTGAGCATCTGGGCCAAGGTGAAGACAATGCAAAGACGAACTCATTTCCAAGAAGGTTAACTCAAACTGAAGCAGTTAAGCTGCCAAATGTTATTCTGTTTATACTTAAAACTTGAGAAGTTCTGAAAGCCATGTCCTCACTCTCTATGTCCTCTCCATTTCCTCCGACTCTTCCTTCCCTTCCTTCCTCTAAGCTGAGGTCAAATGAAGCTAGCTCTTCCTAAAAACAATCAGGCTTTCCTTTTGTGGTCTGTATCCAACTGTGTCCCTATACAACTCAGTTATCCTCAAAAGCTACGACTTAGATGTCTTTTTTTTTTTTTAAGACATTTATATTTTATAAGTGCACTTAGAGGTCAGAAGAGGTATCCTGTCCCCTAGAACTGAAGTTACAGCCACACAGGTGCTGGGAACCAAACTCAGGTCCAGGCCAGAGCAGCAAGTGCTTTTAGGCTCTCAGCCACCTCTCCAGGCCCTCTACACCCTTTCCATTTTACCATCAGATGACCACCAACCACGATGGGTCTTACCGTCGCCCTGTTGAGATGAAGGTCAGGGTTGCTAGATGCTTTCCTGTCGACCTTCTCCTGTAATGGGGTAAAAAGATAAATAGATCCTGACTCAATTTAAGAATGCCCAAACTCAACATACCCCAGATTTCACCTCCCTAGAAAAATCTGAGGTTCTTCCTTGTCAAAATGTTATCTATACCCATACTGCTGATCAGTAACTAAGTGTACATCACTCTGCCTCTGAAGCACTGAAGATATTGTTGATTGCATGTGTGTGACTTTAAAATACAGTTGTATTAAACCCACACAGCATGACAAAAATAGATAAAAAAATAATACATGAAAGCATTCTGATTTTTTTTTTAATGAAGTCATGACAAAGGTACAAACAAGGAAAACCTAAAGCAGAAATGATGGCACACAGTCCTCTGCCATAAGCATGGCTTCTGCAAAGCCTTTGGTTCTGTGTCAACTCCTTTATAAAGAAACAGTGAGTCACATTCTGACTCTACAGCAGATGGACAGAGGCTATGAGACACTGCGGAGAAATGTGCTGGGGATTGTGCAGTGTGGATGTTTTTACCTATGTTCATTGCTTGGGCACAGCATAAGCAACAGGAATTAAGATTGTTTAAACAGCTGTCTCAAAGATGTTTTCAAATGCAGAAGAGGAAGTTAAGAGTTAAAAACAAGTACGCAGCAGAAGACAAGTACAGATTTTTGAAGGTACATTCTTTAAAATATAAACATTCACAAAATTTAAAAACTGCAGTAAAAGGCAGGCGTGGTCTATAACACCAGCTCTTAGGAGGCAGAGATGGGAAGAGCGCAAGTTTGAGGCCAGTCTGGGCTCGGAGACCCTGTTTATAAAATAAATAAGTACATAATTTGGTATAAGCTACAGCTCCTTTGGGCAGCCTGTCAACCACAAAAATGCATCCACACTCGCTGCTTCCTTACCCTGCCAGGAGGCACAGTGGGCCACAGCAGGTTGAGAAGCAAGCTACTACACTATGTCCAAGAAATCTGAAAGCAAAGACTAGAGATGAACGTGACGGCTACGTGAAAACCGCTCAGAAAAGTCACTAAGAGCCTCAGGGCGCCCAAGCACCAAGCAAGTGTCTTCACATAAACATGGCTGAGAACACAGAGTGGTGTGTGAGCTCCACTAATCTGTTTCCTAACCTGGAAACTGCAGATTAGGCCTCACTGTGGGCAACCCAGAGCCACGCCACACAATTTACCTTGGGTTTCACAGTGAGACCTTATTTATAAGATAAATACACAATTTGGGATTAACTACTTAATTTAACACTACTTAATTTTCAGAGCTTTCACTTTCTTTAAAATTATTTATTATTTTACTAAGGGTATTTTTTTTTTTTTTTTTTTTTTTTTTTTTTTTTTAAAAAGGGTGTTTTTTTTTTTTTTTTTTTTTTTTGCCCTGCTAAAAAAAGGGGAGCATGTTAAAATTGACTCCATGATGTCGATAAGAAACTGAGACAACTGAAGGAGTTACCTGTCACCAAAACCCCATCCCTACATCTTACAAAACAGGCCACCTCTGCAAGCCTGTGAGATGCTGGCAATCTGTGCGAGCACTGCTTGCTAAAGGAGCACTGGAAGGACAAACGTTCCTGATCCTGTTGCTGTCGTCTCCACATCCGCCCTGGGTAATCGCAAGTACTTACTGCTTGAGCATAGGCACTGAGGGCTTGCTGGGAGATCTTAGGGTTCTGGCCAGTATTGAAATAAAGAGAAAGATATGCATTCCCCAGGATATCTGCAAGAGCAACAGCAGTGGGGCCATCTCAGAGCCCAGGCCAAGGTACGACCAGCAGCTCTCGTTTAAAGCTTTTATTAGCATATGTAACTGTATATAATAATAGTTTCACTATGACATTTTCATACACGCATAAAATGTATTTTGATTGTATTTACACCTTCCATTGTCCCCCTTCCATATCCGCTAGCCCCCTCTTCCCAATCAACACGTCTTCTCCTTTCATCTCTGTTTATTTTAACCCAGTGGGTTTCATTGGGGTTGCTTAGGAGAGAATCGATGTGGCTATTACCAGTAGCATGGGCACCTTACCAAATGTCTCTTCCTCTCCCAACAACCATTAACTGCCTATACAACGTCAGGAAGGGGTGAGGTTTTATAAGCCCTGCTACAGAGGTGGGGGAGGGGAGAGCAGTTTTATGCAGGTCTTGTGCTTCCGAAGTTTCTTTAAAAGAAAAAAAGATTTATTTCATTTTATGTATATGAGTGTTTTGCCTGCATCACACCATGCAATGCGTGTGGAGGTCAGAAGAGGGCACCAGAGCCGATGAAACTCCAGTTAGAGACAGTTGTGAGTTTTCATGTGGGTGCTTGGAATTGAACCTGGATCCTCTGGAAGAACAGCCAGTGCTCTTAACCACAGAGCCATCTCTCTAGCCCTTTCCTCCCCGCCCCTCCCAAGAAAGGGTCTCACCAATCTAGCCCTGGTTGGCCTCAATCTAATAAAGATCCACCTGCCTACCCCCTGAGTGCAGGGATTCAGAAGTCTTTTTCTGAAAGGTGCGGCCTGTCTACTCAAGCCAGATATTACGCTGCACTGATTAGTTAAAACTCTGAGATAAACAGCTCAACATGGACACCCAAGAAGAAGGATGAACAGGTCTGACCACAGCCCTATGTGCTAGACTTAGTTTGGGGTGTTCTTTATGCTGATTTTTTTGGGGGGGTGATAAGGGGGTGTCAACTTGACACAGACTGGAGCTGTCTGAGAAGAGAGAAAATCAATTGATAAGAAGATGCTTCCATCAACTTGGACTGTAGGCACGTCTGTGGGGCATTTTCTTGATTAATGACTAATGTGGGAGGGCCCGACCTACTGTGGTCAGCGCCACACCTGGACAGGCGGTCCTGAGCTTTCCAAAAAAGCAGGCTGACCATGAGCCCAGGAAGCTAACAAGAAAGCAGCACTTCCCCAGGACATCTGCTTCAATTCCTATCTCCAGGTTCCTGCCTTGAGTTTCTGCCTGACTTCCCATCACAGTGGACAAAAAGCTGTAAACTGAAATAAACCCTTTCCTCCTCCAGTTGCCATGTCGATCAGTCACCCACGTTTATCACAGTAGAAGGCAAACAAGGACACACACCCCCCAAGATCCAAGAAATGAAAATAAGTTTAGAGGGGCTGAAGAGACACCTCGGTGGTTAAGAGTGCCTGCTGCAAAATCACAAGGACCAGAGTTTGTGTCCCATGTAATAGGCCAAGCATCCAGCAAACATTTAGGGATGTAACAATGTCTTCTGGTCTCCACATGTGCATGGCCATTCACACATGCACACAACACACACACACTCACTCACTTAAAAAAAAAGTTTAGTGCTTGTTTTAAACAAAGATGGCCTCTAAGTCAGACACCACAGCTGGACTCCAGATGCTTCGAGTCTAGCCATGGCTGAGGACCACTACTATACAAGCCTGGTCATCTTTTCTTAACACTCACACCAGGATCGGCCATCGAGGACATCCATCTGCACAGCCAACTTAGCCTGCCGGACACTGTCCATGACGTGACGAGAATGTTCATCTCCAGAGTCAGTCTGCAACTGGCGAAGCACCATTGACAAGTTCTGCAAGGACACTTTGTTCTTGCACTGCAGACGGGAAAGATACACAACTCAACCTCTGTGATTCTAGTTCCCCCTTCAGATTCCCCTCAGTTTTCTCCTAATTCCACTTTTTTTTTTTTTTTGTCTTAATTCTATCCACCAATTGCACCTTCGAAGCTCATGGATTACTCTGAATGCTATCTTCTTCCCACCTGAGCCAAACCTAATCCCGTCCATTTTCCTTTCTCAGTCTTCTGTCCCCTATCCAGTGCTCACCCAGGCCTGCTCTCCACCCTTCCTCCCTTCTGATTCTATTCTCCTCGTTCACTCAATTCTGATCTGGTATTCTTGTCCTAAAAAGAAGCGAAGGACTCCATTACTTCCCAACTATGTGGGGGAATGGGCAGCTCACGTGGGTGAGGGCTCCTGAGAAGCAGGTGTGGGCAGCCGCAATGTCCCCTTTCTTCCAGTACACCTCACCCAGCTGGTTCCAGGCTTCCACCAGCTCAGGCTCCAGCTTCACGGCCTTTGAGAGAAGCACCTCGGCCTCGGGGCTGTGGTTGGGAGTCACATTCAGAGCCTTCCCCTTCAGCATTAGTGCCTGTGCCTCGACCTGGACAGAACCTAGGAAGAAGGGGTAAAGATCAAGGAGTGAAAGACCAGGGAATTTTCCCTTCAATAAGTAAGTGGTGGAGACTCCACCTAAGCTTGGTGCTGACCCAGCTTTGCTCCTTCCTGCGCATCCTCTCGGCCTTCCCATCCTGCTCTTCTACGTTCCTTTGTGTCAGCCAACAAGACCTACAAACCCCCAGTGGCCACACCTGGCTAGAACCTGGTAGATTTTCACTATCCTCCTGCCTCAGACTCAGCCCTGCAGCAACCTGCTTGCAGGTGTTCCGCCTCTGACTCCATTCACTGGAGATTCCTCGGTGTAAAGAGCCAGGGTTCCCCATTTCATCCCTGTCCCTCCAGTCATACTTCCTGCCTTACTCTTACTGCAACCTACTTATAGGAGCTGCTCCTCCTAGCTTACTTCCAATGCCCTGGGGACAGACTCTTGGTGTGAACCTGTTCCCCCCCGACCCCCCGGCTCTCTCCCTTAGATTTTACCGTCTTTTCTCCAAGTCCACTTCTATTATTCTTGCAACCCACTGACCTGCAGAAGCACTTTCTACCAGGCAAACCTCAGCAACCACACTTTCCTAAGATCCAGAGAGAACAACAAGAACTAAGGAATAGAACACCAACCCAACAAAGACAAGACCTAGAAACACCTCAATCACCCTAACCCCAGGTGATTGGATACCAACTGGAAAACACAAACATTAACAGCCAAGACAGTGTATCTCCAACAAAACCCAGTACCACTGCTGTAGTATGCCCTGAGAAACGTAATAAAGCTGAAACACAAGACAAAGACTTCAAAACAGCAATCATGAAAATGTTTAAGGACCTTAGGGGAGATATGATGAATCAATCTCTTAATAAAGGCTATCAAAACACAAACAGTGGAATGAAATAATGAAAAAAATCATGACATGAAAGTAGAATTTAACAAAGAAAGACTCACCAAAAAACAGAAAACAAAACAAAAACAAAAAAAAACCCTCACACTGAAAAATAATGAGAAATAAAAAAACTTAGGAAGTCAAACAAAAACCTCAGAGGTAAGTTTTACCAACAGAATGCAAGAAATGGAAGCTCAAGAATTAAAGCCAAGGTAGAAGAAATGGATATTGCAGTCAAAGAAAATATTAAATATAAAACAAATCCAGGCACAAAACATCCAGGAAATCTGGAACACTATAAAAAGACCAAATCTACAAATCATAGTAAGAGAGGAAGAAAAAAAAAAAAAAACCCCGGATAATATTTTATCTGGCACAGAAAATATTTTCAACAAAATCATACAAAAAAAATTTTTTTTTCTCCAACTTAAAGGAAGTGCCTATCAAGATACAAGCAACACAGAGAACAGCAAATAAACTGGACCAGAAAAGAAATTCCCCACATCACATAAAACCAAAACACAGAATAAAAAAAGGATATCAAGAGCCATAAGCTTGGATACAAAGTTAATAAACTGTAACTAATATTAAAAAAATTAAAAAAGAGCCATAAAGGAAAAAGACCAATATAATATAATACTACAAAGGCAGGCCCGGTAGAATAAAACCTGACTTCTCAATGGAGTCTCTAAAAGCCAGATGGACCTAGAAGGATGTTCTACAAACTCTAAAAGACCTGAGATGCCAGTCGGGGGCTACTATACCCAGCAAAACTATCAATCACAATAGCAAGAAAGAAAAACATTCCATAATAAAACCAAATATAAGTAGCACCCATCTACCAATCCAGTTCTACTGAAAACAGAGGGTTTTAAATTTTAACTACACCTAAGAACATACAAGAAATAAATAATCCAGAACAGTAAATCAAAAGAGGAGGAAAAAAAACCTACACCATAACAACAAAATAACAGGAATCAAAAAACACTGCCCATTCTCATATCAATGACTTCAATCCCCTCATAAAAAGACACAGACTAACAGATTAGATTAGAAAACAGGATCCATCTTTCTCCTACATCCCAGAAACATGCCTTAACATCAAGGATAGACATCACCTCAGGATAAAATGATAGAAAAATATATTCCATGCAAATAGATACAAAAACGCAAGCAGGCATAACCATTTTATTATCTGACAAAGAAAAAAAAGACTTCAAACAAACAAACCAGAAGATAGGAATAGACACTATATACTCATGTACTCTATATACTATATACACTATATACTCATGAAGAGAAAAATCTACCAGGAGGATACTGCAATCTTAAACATATATGCACCAAACATAAGGGCACTCAAGTTCATGAAAGAACTACAGCTAAAACTGTACAGTGACCCACACACAGTGATAGTGGGTAAATTTAATACACTTCTCTTGCCAATTGAAAGGGCATCCCAACAGAAACTAAACAGAAATATGCTGGAGTTAAATAATGTCATAAATCAAACAGACCTAGCAGACAATTACAGAACATTCCGTACAAACAGAAAAGAATATACTTTCTCCTCAGCACCTCATGGAACTTTTTCCAAAATTAACCATATACTCAGACACAAAGCAAGTTTCAATATACATAAGAAAACTGAAATAACACTTTGCATCCTATCTGACCAACTTAGATTAATGATGGATATCAACAACAATAAAAACAACAAAAGTTTTCAAACTTGTAGATACTGAACAACTCACTATAAATGAATGGGTTGAATAAAAAAAATGGGTCAAGAGAAAATTAAAAACTTTTAGGAACTGAATGAAAATAAAAACACAACATACTCAAACTTAGGGGATAAATGAAGGTGGTTATAAAAGGCAAGTGCATAGTACTAAATGCCTCTATTTAAAAAAATGGAAATCTCTCATATTAGAATCTTAACAGTCTTTAATCCCAGCACTCAGGGCAAACCTAGTCTACAAAGTGAGTCCTGGAACAGCCGAAACAACACACAGAGAAAACCTCTCTAGAAAAACTGAAAAAAAAAAAAAAAAAAAAAAAAAAAACACAAAAAACACAAAACTAAAAAAAAAAAAACCAAAAAAAAGAAAAAAAAAAAAAAAAACTAAGACTAGTTAATTCTTTGAAAGATTGATAAACCATTAGCCAAATTAATTACAAGACAGAAAACAAAGATCCAAATTAATGAAATTATAGATGAAAAGGGGACATCACAACAGATACCAAGGCAATCCAGAGAATCCTAAGAAAATACTTTAAAAATCTATAATCCTTCAAACTGGAAAGCTTAAAAGAAATGGGTAAATTTCTTGATATGCATGACCTATCAAAGTTAAATGAAGATCAGATAAGCAATTTAAAGAGAGCTAGAGAATTTCCTAGAGAAACAGAAGCAGTTAATTAAAAGTCCTCAGTAAACAAGGTTTTAGACCTGAGCTTAGCTAAGAGACAGTGGGGACTACATAGGACAGGTCACAGGATCAGACCAGCCACTTGTTAATTAGGATCTTCAAGAACACCTGATCATCCAGGCATCCATAATCCCAAAAGAGGAAGTAAATTTTAAGATGATTTCAAGGCCACCCTGGTCTACATTCAAACTCTAGAACAGCCAGGCAACACAATGAGACCCTATTTTAAAAAAAAAAGAGGCAGAAAAATCAATTAAGAGTATTAAGATTATTGCAAAAAAAAATATGTATGTGTGTTTTTGTTTGTTTATTTGTTTGTTTGTTTGTTGAGACAGGGTCTCATTATATAGCTCTGGCTGTCCTGGAACTCACTCTATAGACCAGGCTGGCCTTGAACAGTCTGCCTGCCTCTGCCTCCCTGTGCTGGGATTAAAGGTGCACGCCACCATCAGACTGCAAAAACTATCTATTTTTATACCATATAATCAAACATTTACAGTGAAAGAGTGCTATGCCACACAGGTGCGCAACGACACACTGCTCCAGTGGACGGCACCTGCACACAGATTCCCATGCAGCCCAAAGAGAAAGAGTACAGCTCTATCGCACTTCAGTGAAGGGCATGGGGTTGGGTGCCCTCGGAGCTCCTACCCAGTGCTTCCTCCATCTGCTGCAGGGTCTTCTCCATCTGGTCATGAACATCCTGTTGCTTCCGTCCTGCATCTTCAACACTATGGGTCTCAAAATAGCTATCTCGGAATGAGTAGAGCTCGTCCACCAGTTCCTGGGAGGCCGGGGGGCGGGGGGGACAACAAGTCATTGTTAAATGGGAAGAGCATCTAGAAACGAGGTTTTATATTAACTGGGCAGCCCCTGGCCTAGCACTCATGAGGCGCAGCCCATCAAGAAGTTTCGCAGTCCTATCAAATGCTACAGATCAGAAGGAAGGGCCAGGGTCACAAGATCTCATGGTCCCAGGCTGCTCCTCACGGGTCCCTCAGCAACACACACACACACACACACACACACACACACACACACACACACACA
>NW_026590704.1:325848-353608 GCF_907164565.1 Psammomys obesus | reverse complement strand
ACACACACACACACACACACACACACACACACACACACACACACACACGTGTCTCTCCAGCTCAGGCAGGGCTCCTCTATGACCAAGCATTCCTAACCTAACAGACAGGAGAGACACCTTGAGACTTGACTTAACCGAAGTCAACAAGACCATTCTATCTCATTCTGACCTCCGAAGAAAACCTTGCAATTTAGCCCTAACACTGGACTTTCGGGTAGGGGAGATGGCACTGTGAGTATACATGCTTGTGTGCCACCAGGCCTGATGACTGAGCTCAATTCCCAGAACCCCCACAGTAAAGAGACAGCTAACTCCTGCAAGTTGTTCCAGGACACGTGTGTCCTGGCATACACCCCAATACATAAAAAAAAAAAGAAGAAGAAGAAGAAAAATAAAAAGAGGAATCATGGTGCTGACGGTGGCACGCTCCTTTACTGCCAGGGCTACACAGAGAGACCCAGTTTCAAATAGAAACAACAACAAAGGTGTGTGAATAAGAATGGCCCCGTAGGCTCATATATTTGAATACTTGGACACCAGGGAGTGGCACTATTTGAAGGGATTAGGAGGAGTGGGCTTGTTGAAGGAATTATGTCACTGGGTGTGGGCTTTGAGGTTTCAAAAGCACATACCAGACCAAAGTCTCTCCCTGCTGCCTGTACATGTGGATACAGAACTCTCAGATACTTTCCAGAATCTTGTCTGCCTGAGTGCCACCATGCTCCCTCCCAGGACAATAATGGACAAATTTCTGAAATTGTAAACAAGCCCCAATTAAATGCCTTCTTTTGTTAAATGCTTTCTTTGTAAGAGTCACTGTGTTCTCGTCACAGCAATAACAGAAGCCAAGATACTAAGATGGGGGAAGGTTAAAAAATGGACCTTTGGGGGCTGGAGAGATGGCTCAGCGGTTAAGAGTAATGCCTGCTCTTCCAGAGGTCCTGAGTTCTATACCCAACAACCACATCTATAATATGACCTGATGCCCTCTTCTGGCCTGCAGGTGTACATGCCGATAGAGCACTCATATGTAAAATAAGTAAATCTTTTATTTTAAAATGGACTTTTAAGCTCTGTTTTCTCACAGATAACAGCATACATAAGGCTCTCTGGGTCTCATCCCTAGTACCGCAAAAGGAAAAAGAAAAGAAAAGAAACTCCGAAAAATAAAACTGCACCTTTTGTTTGTTTGTTTTAAAAAAGTATCCATTATTTTTTTCACATGCTCATATATGAAAATACATGACCTTTCTAAATACAACAAACCTGTAAGGAAGGCCTTATTTTCCACCACAAACCAACCAATTTGAACTTAATATTTTTAGGGTTTTGAGAGGTTCTGTGTTGTGCTTCTGACTCTCTTGCATTTCTTATTGAGTAAATATTAAATGCTACTAAATCCTCCTGTTATGCTGGCAAAACTGTTTCACTATCTATTCTTTCCTGAAATCAAATAGCAGCGGACACACATAGCCAATTTCATTAAATAACATCAACTATCACCCTAAATTCATCCACCTGTCTCCACCTACTATGACCATCTAGACTAAACTAGCTTCCTTATGTGATAGGACTACTGTAAGTCTTTTTTGTTTGTTTTGTTTTTCAAAACAGGGTTTCTTTGTGTAGCCCTCGCTGTCCTGGAACTCACTTTGTAGACCAGGCTGGCCTCGAACTCACAGAGATCTGCCTGCCTCTACCTCCCAAGTGCTGGGCTTAAAGGCCACCACCACATGGGCTGCAATAACTTAACAGGTCAATTTGCTTCTACTCTCTCACAAACTTCACCATTGCAAACAGTAAAATCTAACTCTTCTCTGCAGGCTACAAAGGGAACATGACCTGACCTCCCATAACCTCTGTACCACAAACTGCACTTCTTATGATCCTTCTCCCTATAATACTTAAGCCATATGACCCCCTCAGCTAAGTTCACTCTTAGCACCTGACTGCTTTCCTCAGATCTCATGAATAGAAGCTTAAATGCCTAATTATCCCAGTTTGCTTTTCACTTCTGAGATTAAGAAAAAAAGAAAAGAAACATCACAACCAAAAACATCTTGGGGAAGAAAGAAAACCATACAACTTACCAACCTTCAGGCAAAGTTACAGCAGTAAACCAAGGCAGGACCCAGAAGGCAAGAAATGACGCAGATCCAGGAGGAAGGCTGCTTACCTGCTTGCTTTCCAGGCTAATGGTGATCCTGCTTTCTTAAACAGCCCATTACCACTTGCCCAAAGGTGGTAACTGCCCACAGTGGGCTGGGGCAATTGCACATCCATCAGTAATCAAGAAAAAAAAAAAAAAATGAGCCAGGCATGGTAGCATATGCCTTTAAGCCCAGCACTCAGGGAGGCAGAGGCAAGTAGATCTCTGTGAGTTTGAGGCCAGCCTGCTCTATAAAGCAAATCTAGGGCAGCCAAGGCTACAGAGAAACCCTGTCTTGAAAAACCAAAAAGAAAAAAAAAAAAGGCCACAGAATTGTCTACAGGCCAAATGAGGACATTTTTCTCAAATGAGGTTCCATCTTCCCAGGTGATCCAGTTTGTATCAAGTAGATAAAAAAAATTTAAACAACACACATCCTAAACCAGCTGTTCTCAACCTGTGAATCTCAACCCCTCTGGGGGTCAGATGACACTTTCACAGGGGTCACATATCAGATATCTTGCATATCAGCTATTTACATGACAATTCATAACAGTGGCAAAATTACAGTTATGAAGTAGCAACAAAAATAATTTTATGGCTGGGCGTCACCACAACATGAAGAACTGTATTAAAGGGCCGCAGCATTAGGAAGGTTGGAACCGCTGACCTAAACCAAAAGAATTTCTTCCTCTCCCGTTCGACAGTCAATCACTCTTACTTTCCTTCAAAGAGCCTACCATTTTAAATTATATGGCCTATTCCTTCGTGACTGTCTGGAATCACCACTGTGAGTTCCATAATGGGAAGAATTTTGTGTTGATTGGGGCGATCCTTAAGCATTAGAACAGGGGCTAGATCATGATAGGCTCTCGTTAAATAAAGTGATTAGTTTATATAGGCCCATGTTAGTAACAAATCCGTAACTGTTACATGTAATTCAAAGCCCTGAACAAAAAGGCACCTTTGTCGGTAGTGCTTTTAAACATTCTGTATACTATTCCCAGAAAAAACAAAAAGTCCTGTAGACACTGATTTGAGCACATACATAAAGCCAGCATTTTCAATTCGTTCTACAATAAAAATTTGTCAAGATGGTATGTGGAACACAATTTGCCAAATATTCTTTTTTAAGAGAGTTCTAAGCAAAAGTAGCAACCAATTACTTTTTGTCACAATATGAGCACGGCTACAAACCTAAAAAGAGGTCTTATTGTCTGTGGTGTAGTCAATTTGGTTTTGCTGGACTGAACATTTTTCTGTGGCAGCAATAGCAATACAAATAAGTTGTTAAATGAGAGTAGGAAAGTGTGAAAATAGGGGAGTGATTCATAGCCACTCCAAATAGCCTCAAGGACAAAAACTATTCTAATGTTTTGTATTTTTTTCTGTACAAATGTACACAGTGTACTTAAAGTCTCTCTGAGAACAGAAGAATCTAATTTCTGCCAACCACACTAAGGAATCAAGTTAATCCAAGCCCATGCTCTGAGTGGTCTTTTAATGCACCCCCAGAAACAAAGACACATGATCAATGCTTTAAAATGTGTTAGAAATAGCTGAGCATTATGGCTCATGTCTTTAATCCCACTTCTTAGGAGGCATAGGCAAATATACCTCTGTGAGTTCGAGGACTGCCTGGCCTACAAAGGCAGTCAGTCCCAAGAGACCCAGAAATACATGAGAACCTGTCTCCAAAAAGAAATAAATAAAACAAAATTGAGATAAGTATATAAGCATAGTTCTAGTACAAATTCCAGAATGTCTTAGACCACAAACTGAGTTTCTGAGGTTAAAGGAAAAATCTTGATCATTAAAACAAAAGTAAAGACATAAACTTGAAGGAAACTCCTTTCTGCCTTTCTAGAAAGGCCACCTGGGAGGTGGGGGGTTAGGTGATTAAGATGGTAAATCCTAAAGCCAACAACCAGGGCATTACTGAGGGTTGCCAAGTTCAAAGGAGAAAGATGCTAAAGAAATGGCTGCTGTGGAGAGCGAACAACTCCGTTAACAGTCGGGACGACCTGCCACACCACGTACCAGCTACTAGTTACCGAGGAATCCCGAGTGGGCGGACTTCTTCGGGCCCCCAAGGAGCACCCCGCAGTCCAGACTGAGCCCCCACCCTCCGCCACCCCGGCCCTGACCCCTGCACTTCCTCCCTCCAAAGCAACTAAACAAATATTTTAACTCACAGCCTCACCTGCAGTTTCTGCAAGATGCGCTTCGCTTCTTCCTCTTCATCAGCCATCGTTCCAGCCGCTCTCGGCTTCTCCTCCCCCAACTTCTCAACCACAGAGACGAAGCCGTTCCCACGATGAAACCACAGCGACCTCTAGGGCTCTGGAGGCCCACCTGCCCCTCAGAGAACATGCTACAAACTCGCTTAATCCAAACTTTGGTAGCTCGAAGGTGTCCCGGAGCCGCTTTTGGGTTTTGTTTTGCTCTGTTTTTTTGAGACACTGTCTCACCACGTACCTCAGTGTGGTTAAGTGGTCCGGGCTGGACTTGTTTCCGCCTCCCAAATGGGATAACAGGCACCTGCTCAGTTTGTGATCACTTTCGGTTTCATAAATAATTTTCATGTTTCCTTCCCAAATTCCGGAATCAAAATGTTCTTACATTAATTATACCCAAATTTTTGTTTTGTATATTCTTGTCCTTGCTTACATCGCTCTTAAAAAGCAAGACCTGTTATGAAAGTCCATGTATTGGACTATTTAGAAGGAATGTACTACAAGGCTAACTTGTCTGAATATATTCCAACTGAAGATTTCTGCTCCTGTAATTTTTAGCATTTTTAATGCATTCTCTTAAGAAATCTATGTTTGGGGCTGCCATGCCCCCACACTGTACATTAATGATGTTCTCGTGTTTATTATCTCCGAAAGAGACAGTCTCTGAAGAGAGAAGCAGGGGGGAGTTGAGAACCGTGGGTGAACCCAGAAAACTCTTTTCATTCTATTTTCCGCTTTTTACCTTGAACATGAATTGCTTATTCAAAAATAAACATTTTAAGTCTTCTGTTTGTTTGAGACAGTCTCATGTATCCCAGGCTGACCTGGAATTTCCTATAAAGCCAAAAATGACCTTGAATTCCTGATCTTCCTGCACCCACTTTAAAATGCTTGGACTATAGACATTCATTAATATACCTGACATTTATTTTTACTTTAATTTTTGAGACAAGGTCACCCTATGTAGCCTCAACTATCTGGAACTCTATATGTAGACCAGGCTGGTCTGGAACTCACAGAGATCTTCCTGTCTCTGCCTTCTAAATGCTGAGATTACAGACATGCATCACCAAATCCAACCACAATTTTAAAACTTTTTAAAGTCACTTGCTAAAAACATTATCTCTGAAAAGCGATATTAGATATCTCCAACAGCAACTGCCTCTAAAGAAACTGAACAGCAAAAATGAAGGAAGAAATGATAATTTCCCTTTATTCTTTTTTCATACCCTTGAAAGGAGCCCACCGTGGGCAGGAGAGATGGCTTAGTAGTGAAGAGCACTGGCTGCCTCTCCAGGATCCAGGTTCAATCCCAGCATCCACATGATGTAAAAGTAACTTATATTCACCTAATTTAACTGTTTTCTCAGAGGCTACTGCCTCTGTCCGCTAACCTAGGCCTAGTTCCGGAAGCCTCTGTACAATCTAATCCAGGTCTAGATTAGATTGTACAGAGGCCTCTGGGTCTTACTGCTGAATAAACTCACCCTTTCTAGCTATTTCTGAGCTCTCGCTGGCTGGTTCAACTCAACTGTTTTGGCTCAAACTCCTCTCCACGCTGACTGATTCAAATTGGCTTCTCAGTTTTGACTGAATTGCTCTGCTTGGCCTCATACTAATAACTTTGGCAATATGTTCTAATCTTCTGGCTTTCTCGTTCTATCTTCAGCCGTATCAATGTTGTTCTCTCTGTAAAACTCTCCTAGTAAAAACAACCTCTGGGGGCTAGAGAGAGGTTAAGAGCACTGGCTGTTCTTCCAAAGGTCCCGAGTTCAATTCCTAACAACCACATGGTGGCTCGTAACCATCTATAATGAGATCTGGTGCCTTCTTCTGGCCTGCTGGCTCACATGCAAGCAGAATACTAAATGAATGAATGAATGAATGAATGAATGAATGAATGAATGAATGAATGAACGAATAAATAAATAACTGCCTCTGAATTCCACGAACTTAACTCCACTGCACTGCCTCTCAACTTACTGACTCAACTGAACTGACTGAATAGAACTCAAAGATCTGCATGCCTCTGCCTCCTGAGCACTGGGATTCAAGGCATGTACAGCCACACCAGGACCTAAGCTTTTCTTTACCTGAAACTTGCTCTGTACCAAGCTGTTCTTGAACACAGAGATCTGCTTGTTTCTGTCTCCTGGGATTAAAGGTGCGTCTGTAGTCCAGCCTGATCACACAGACCTAAAGAAGTTCTTTAGATGTAATTTCTTGCCAGAGCAGCCATGTTCTGAATTCAAATTCCTCTACTACATGGCCCCTCACAACCGTCTATAATTCCAGTTCTAAGCTACCTAACTCTTGAATAATTTTTTAAAGAAACCTAATACTCCTAACAGTTTGCAATTCCCTTTTTAGTTTCAATGTTGCCCTACTGTTCAAAATACCTATTTCCTCATACCCTTTTCTAACAAAACTGAAAAACCCTCGTAGAAAAAAAAATTCGCATTTTACACTATAATCTGTAAAATGTATTTTATTAGCTATATAACATGTGTTTCTACTTGTTGGTCTTCATGTTAAGTGCTTCAAGGAGGTAGCGCCGCTGTTGAGGGACCATCACCTCAACCAAGCTATCAATTGTCCCTGTGCGGAGAGGCTACTGGGGGAACAAGTACAGCAAGCCCCACACTGTTCCGTGCAAGGCGACAGGCGCTGTGGCTCTGTGTTGGTGCCTCATCCCTGCCCCGAGGGTCACTGGCATTGTCTCTCCTCCTGTGCCCAAGAAGCTGCTGCTTGTGGCTGACAGTGATGACTCCCACACCCCAGCCAGGGGCTGCAGTGCTCCCCTGGGCAGCTTTGCCAAGGCCATCTTTGATGCCGTCTCTAAGACCTACAGCTACTTGGCCCCACCTCTGGAAAGAGGTGTTCACCAAGTTTCCTCATCAGGAATTCACCGAGCATCTACATAGTGAGTTCAGGCCAGCCAAACAACAACAACAAAAATCCTGTCTCAAAACAAAACAGAAAGCATAGAAGGTTTAACTCAGTCTCACAATAGTGTGTGTATAGAGATAAACACTTGGAATCCAGATGTTGTTTGCCCTCTAATGGGACACTAATTGAATACACCAGTTAGGCACAATTTCTTTATAAATCAGAAATAGTATTAATAAAGGAAAACTGTTTAAAATTACTAATTAATATAACCTCTTATACTGAGGAGAACAGGTTGAGTAGAACAGGTAGAATGGCTTGAGAAATGCTGTTTAAAGTTCACCTTCACAAATACGACTTTCATCTAATCTGTTATCAAGTTAATGTGCTTTGAGGTCATTTGTAACTAGAAACCTATTGCAGGATATTTGATCTCATTGTAAACCCCTAGACTGTGAAATGTAAAAACCTATTTCTAATTGTGGTATGGCTCAGTCGTTGGTCCTAGAGCTACAAGCAAGTATTGTGCTGTGGCTCAGCCCTAGCACACACCTTTAATCCAAGAGCTAAATAAACTCAATCATACTCAAGAGGCAGAGCAAGTAACCAGCAACAGGGGGAAAAAAGGCTTTTTCTGTCGGGATGTCAGCTGCATAGGAAGGTGTTTTCTCTGCCTCTCTGAGGTAGCAAGTTTTCACCCCAGCATCTGGCTCCTGAGCCTTCACTGGTAAAACTGAATGATCAGGATTTTCTTTCTTTATAACAGGGACTCACTCTACTTACACTTTATATTCAACCTATTCAGAGTTGACTGACCTAAGAAAACATTGTAAGCAATAATTTAACTTTTTAATTTGGTTTGGTTTTGGGTTTTGTTTTTTTTTGGGGGGGGGGAGGAGGGGAAGGTGTTATTGCTTTGTTGGTTGGTTGGTTGGTTTTTCTGAGACAGGGTTTCTCTGTGTAGCCTTGGCTGTCCTGGACTCACCTTTTAGACTAGGCTGGCTTTGAACTCATAGAGATCCACCTGCTTCTGCCTTCCTGAGTGCTGGGATTACAGGTGTATGCTGTCTCACCTGGTTTGTAATCAGTCTTACTACCTTTTGGACTTCCAGTGTAACTCTAGGCTCAGCTGAATTTACAGCTTTGACAATGTTCTGAGTCAGCAGAGCCGAAAAGCCTTACAAGATTCACATAGAAGATTAAGACAAAAGCTCCTCATTCCTTTTTGAATGATGGTTTAAAAAACAAACAAACAAACAAACACCACAGTTTTTCTATACATCCCTGATTGTCCTGGAACTCAGAGACCTGCCTGCCTCTGCCTCCTGAGTGCTGACATTAAAGGTATGCCCCACCACCACCCGGCTCTTCATTATGTTTTATTACCATATTTGCTGTGCAGGTCAATAAAAGTGGCCATTATTCAGCATTTTAGATTAGATGATTAGAAAAAAAGACCAAAGTCTTCAAATTCAAGACACACATAATTAAAAATAAAAATAAATGCATTTCCAAATAAGCACATCAGCTAAAAAGGTAAAGAAGCAGTTTTATTTTAAAACAAATACCAATGAAATCAACAAATAACTTTATCAATATAAATTTTTTAAATATAAGCTGAACATATATGCATTAAATAAATTGCATTTATTATAACACAAGCACACCTCCAAAACAAAATAATACAAATAAAGATCCACGACTGTGTAAAATAGATGCAAACAGCAAACAACTGTTTTCAAAGACCATCATTTTTGGCCATCATTTTCCAAGACCATAATTTTTATATAAATATACTAGCATAGAAACATCAATGCACACACAACATATATATACTAGAACCCAAAGCATCATGTAAGTATACCACTGGTGCTTACATGAGCATAAACACAGCTTAGTCTGAAACAGGGATCTGTGCAACAATGTGATTGTGAGCAGTGATGAACGTAGAGACTGAGATTCATGAAATGCCCATGCCTAAGCAAATGAAGAAACCAAACAGGAAGCTGCACACCCTACTGCAAGCCAACTTCTAAAATGGAAGAAGAGAACTTGGGGATGCCAATCATTTCATCTAGAGTAAAACTGTAGGAAAACAGAGAGTCTCGAAACGTGAAATGAGCTAAATTCTTTTTGCTTTAAAGGCCCTGCTGTAGACTTGCTGCTCTGCTTCATGGCTTTGAGAAGCAAAACTAAAGAAATTGTTAATGGGTTCAGGTCCTGTGGGGGAACCCACAAAAAATGGTCTGAACTGAACATCTTCATCTCCACCACCTCGATTTACAACTGGTGTATGGTCCGAAGGAAACTTTGAGCTATTCCCTAGGAGAGAAAATTAGGGAGGAATATAAGAATATTTCCTAATAGATCTTTAGGAACAAAACCAAGAGCCACTGAATAAATATTAACAAAATTCAACTCCAACAAGGTGGATAATGTAATTGTCTTAAATTCATCCCCTGTGATAAATACAGACCTAATGTAAGACCAAAGACCATGTCATTCAGCTCTTCCCTTACCATGAAATATACTGTACCCTCTATGAAAAAGCAAGCAAATGAAATACACATCTGGCCATTTCTACCAGACTTGAGAAAGAAGAAAAAGCTGACTGTATCTGCCTAAAGGTAGCAGAGGTCAAAAGGGCTAGTGTTGTAGTAGACCCAGGTTTGGTTTCCAACACTCACAACCATCCAGTTCCATGGAAACCAACACCCTCTTCTGGCCTCCATAGGCAGTGCACACACAAACACACAAGCAGCACACAGACACACAGATACACGCACACACACACACGAAAATATCTATTCAAAAATATACAAAAAGAATGAAAAAACATGTACAAGGATAAGAAAATATGTACAATGGCTATTTGGAATGACTAAATTGCCATTTATAAATAATGAAGCTAGGCACAAAACTTTGGTTTCAGACTGAGTCTCACTCTAGTCCTGACACTAGTTTGTAAACCAGCTGGCAAGGGTCCTGTCTCTGTCTCCCACATGCTGAACTACAGGCTTGGCCACTACACCCAGCCATGGAACATTTTGTTTGAATGCTCTTATTACCTCATTCCCATTCTAGATCATTATTTTTCTCTCCTTTCTCCTTAGCCTAAAATAAACACCAAAATCTCAGTACTTGTAAAAGTCCATCATAAGAGACTTCAATGTTTGCATGCCAATTTATACAATTATATTAATCCTGAGGAAAATAACTACTGGATGCTATTGCACTGGTACCATTAAGAATGAGCCAACACTCGCCCACCAATCAGAAAAGATTCTGATTTTGAATTGCCTACTTGTACATAAAATATACTTGAAAATTATGTGATATCTGAATAAACAAAACAAACAGTCAAAGGGCCAAAATAAGAACTGTGCAATCTGGGCCAGCAAGGTGGCTTAAAGTGTTATTTTCCAAATTGAAAATAATTTAAGCTGGGCATAGTGGTACACTCCTTTAATCCCAGGATTCAAGAGGCAGGCAGATCTGTCAGTTTGAAGCCAGCCTGGTCTATATGGTGAATTCCATGATAGCAAGAGTTATATAGAGACCCTGTCTCAACCAAAAACAAACAAACAAATAAATATATGTATTTATTATTTATGTATGTATGTATGCAAATACAACTGAGAGCGATGCTGTATAAAGCAAGACGAGAAATCCACAGCTTACTATGGTTCCCCATTCTGAATGTGTGGAACTATGCAGCACAATGGAAAAAATCATTAATTTAAAACTAAGTGTTGGTTATTAGATTTCTTCTTACCTAATGGAAAGCCAAAGACACCAGACTGTGGGATCATAGCTTGTTCCAAGGAACCTTCTTGGCTAGCAATAGTGATATTTCGTAGCCTAAGGCTATCATAAAGGCCTTGGAGCTTTTGATACTGGCGATTGCGTTCCATAAGTTTTTCAGAGATATCACTAAACTTTTTCTTGTATTCTTCAAGAACTTTCTTCATGGAGGTGACCTCCCCTTTCATAGAGGTCAATTCTACATCCTTACTCTGTATTTGCTGTGTATATATCTTTTCCATCTGTTTTAAATGGTTCTCGGCCTTGCTGAAATTATATTCTTGATAAAGACGTTCCTGGTGTATCTGTCCAAATAAATCAGAAGCAGCACAATGTTACAAGCACAAGTGGAAAGAACGCTTGTACAGGGGCATCGTTACTACAACATTTACAGCCCGGTTAAAAACAATGAGCTGATCACAGAAAAGCATACCACCAAAATAAAGCGTGTCTTATCTACAAGCGACATGCATCCTGGAAGTTTTCAAGAAATACAACACAAGTTAGTACGTGAAGAACTGATTAGTTCTGTGAAGTCTCATGCATTTGGTATCAGCACATAGGAAATACGGGCAGGAGGATCAAGAGCACAAGGTAAGCCTCAGCTATGTTAAACGATGTCGGGAGCCGCTCCCGCCATTACAAGATGGCGCCGGCTTCCTGCTTCCTGGTTCTTCTTGCCAGCATTTTCGCGCTTCTTGCCTGCGCCGCCCTGCAGTTTACGCATGCGCAGCTTTATGCTAATGAGGGTTTAGGCTGCACTCCAATTGCCAGCCATATGCTTATGAAGACTTGAACAGAGCACCAATTACAGACGGACAGGTCGCGCTGCTGGCTATTTAAGCAGAGCACAACCCGGGGTTTGGGTCCTTCACCATCTCCAAGAAAGAGCTGTTCAATAAACTTGCCGCTGAAGAAATCCTCGGTTGTTGCGTCGTCCTTATCGGCAAAGGCCGCGCGCGACAAAACTCAAAGTCACCCGAGACAAAACACACACACACACAAAACATATTTACATGACGCATACACACATATAAGGTCCAGTTTTCCTGATCCAGAGTAAAAAATAAGACCCCAAAGTATCCTTGCTTCCTATAATTTACACATGTGCAACCCCATGTTGGGCAGAACCTGTAACTAGAACATAGTAAACAACTAGTACAGCCTCTGTGGAAAACAGTTTATCAGTTTCCTTAAAAAAAAAAAAAGCCAGGCTGAAGAACAGCTGGCTAGCAACCTAAGTTTGACCCTTAGCACTGAAACAAATACTGCAATCCAGTATAAACAGTAAAGCAAAAGTAAGTATGACACAGAGAGACAGAGTACTCACAAAACATAAAAACAAAAACATCTACTTAGCACATAATAAATACCTATAAATAAAAATTAGGGAAAACTATTCAAACAAAGTTCTCTGCACATTCATGTATTAATATGAATTATAAGTATAATAGTGAAGGAACTTTTTTTAAATAGTAAATCCCTCAGAAGGGAGTTAGGTAGGGATTTAGTTCAATGGTGAAGCACTTACCTTTTAAGCACAAGGCCCTGAGCTCAGCACCCCATACCAAGAGAAAAAAAAAGTTCCTACATAGGCCTCAAATTACACTTCGGTTTATATGTGTGTCCGTGCATGTGGAGGCTGACATTTGCTATTAGGTGTCTTCCTCTCCTGTGGATGCTAAACTCATGTCCTCACATGCACTTTACCCACTGAGACAGTCCCCGGCCCCTAAGCACTAACCTGGTATGTCCAGAAGGCCAACGCTCGGGAGCTAATGTCCAATACAATCTCCGGTCGAAGCCCTGCCAATACCATAGCTTTGTATTCCTCTGACGGACTGAGTTCTGTACGGACAATATCCAGCTTTCCAGAAAGGGTACTGTTGCAGGCAGGGCAGATAGCTGGTGAGCGACTGAACTCACCACTGCCATGCTGATCACAGAAGATGTGAGAGCAGGCAGTGACCCAAGCATAACCAGAGAGCTTGATACGACACTTTCGATAATTGCAAAGCAACATGTCTTCACACAAAGACATGATGAGTCTCCAAAATAAGAATCCTAACAAGGAATGAAAATGTAAGTCAAACTGTAATGAATATGAAATTTCTAAAAAACATGCTATTATTTTATTAAAAGCTGGACATTGTTTTGTATTAATTAAAATTATATTGATTTCAGTCTAAGTATTATGGTCTTTCCTTATACAACGGCCATGTAGAAAGTCATGGAGTACTATACAGATAGTTTCAACTCTTACCAACGTCAATAATACTATTCACGAGGCAAGTGTTTAGAAACATCACAAAAGTGCACAGAAATAAAAATTAAATCTGCCCTTCGTGTCATTTTCCAACACCAGAACATATACCATTCTACTAAGGCAAGTAATGATGGTGCAAGTCTTTAATATAGTACTTGGGAGGCAGAAGCAGACAGACCTTTGTAAGTTCAAGATCAGTCTGGTCAACACAGTAAGTCCCAGGATAGTCAGGGCTACTACATCTCATGCTTGGCAGACATGAGGATACACATATCTGTAGTGATTTTTCAATAGAAACTTTAAGTAACATTTTTAGGCTATTTTACATATCTTGATTTCTCATATTCCTTAACCAAACTGCCTTGATTTTAAAAGACTGGCTGCCTGATAAAATTAGATATAAACTAAGCTAATTTACTGATTATGAAGCCTGAAAATGTACATGTTTAAATGTTATCAGGTAAATAATACATCTACCAATATTGCTATGGTTTGATTTAAAACATTTGCAACAAATTCTCCAGACTAAGTTACTTCTCAGTTCTGTCTACCATAGTTAGCAACAGTATATATTGTATAATATATAGCTATATGTTGTGTAACGTTGGTGTATCAATTAAGCACCAGGAAAAACTGAGTACATTCAATATACAACTTAAGAATGTTTCCTTAGCAGTGTGCTTGATGGGCCACACCTGTAATGCCAATACTCAGGAGGCTAAGACAGATCAAACCCTGTTCAAGGCCAGCCAGGGCTACACAGCTAGCTCCTGTCTTAAAAAAAAAAAAAAAAAAAACACGGTGTTGCTTTAGTAACAGGGGCCAGTGGATATGCTGGCACCTTCATCTCAAATGTCACACCTATACTACATACCCTTCCTGAGGATTCCATGAATCTGAGGCCACTACGGGCTGCAATGAGACTGCCGTCTCATTGTCCTCTCAGATATAAAGATGCCCACGCTGAATTTCCAAATACGATTCAACTGACAGCCAGAAGCCAATTTTACTTTTACCTCCAGAAGGGTAAAGCGCCCCTTCCTCTCTGGAGGTGAAGGCGCAGCCAACTCCACATTGCCACAAGGCAGACGGGGAAAGATGATGGCTGGCCAAGTTTTTCAGAACAAGAGCCACAGTCTTCCCTTAATGTTCAGCCTTTCCCCACTTCTCACAGAAAAGAAAAAACGGCAAAAATACCTGCAACAACACAAGCTAAAGGGGCGGGCCTTCCACAAATGGAGACACACTGTATTCGTGCCACGGAGTTGCCAGGGCGCATGCGTGGTGACCGCAGGGCCTGATGGGTAGCACGTGATGGGCCGGCTGGGGAGCACGTGATGCTGGCTGCTGAGATAATCAGATGCTTGCTTAGCCTCCCGCTTCTGCGCGTCAATATACAGTTAATGGAATAGCAGTTAATCTGCACTGCAAATATTCACACGGTTTTTTTTAGAGGAAGCACTAGGCAGTGGTGTCGCCCACCTTTAACGCCAGCGCTGGAGCGGCAGAGGCGGGCAGATCTCCAAGTTTGAAGCCAGCCTGGTCTACAGAGCGAGTTTCAGGACAGCCAGAACTACACAGAGAAACTCTGTCCAGAAAAAATAAAAATAAAAAAAAAAAAAGCAAAACAAAACAAAAGAAAAAAGCAAAACTAGCCATAGGATCAAGCGCTATACATTTTTTGTAAGATTTATCTTTAGCCAGGCATGGCTACCGCCATTTCTTTAATCCTAGCACTGGAGGAAAAGACTGATCCTTGAGTTCCAGGCCAGCCAAGGCCACACAGTGAGACCCTTTATCACAAGTTATTTTTACTTTTTTTCTTTGAATACGTGTGTGTCACATGTGTCCATGTAGTCGGGAACAGTGTACTGGATGCCCCAGAGCTGGAGATACTGTAGTGAGATACCCTGTTGATGCGCAGATTGGATCATCTAGGTCAGTAAGAACTGCTGGGGCATCGCTCCAGCCCCAGGAGTCTTAACTCTTGAGTTATCTTTGCTGACAGTCAATTAGTTACGTGAGTTGTTTTAAATATTTATGTAATATATGAATATATATACGTAATATATATGGGTGTGGTCTGCATGTACATCTGCGCATCAGAAGAGGGCATAGGCTCCCATGAAACTACAGTTACAGACTTTTGTGACCCACCAAGTGGCTTCGGGGAATTAAACTCTGGAGCTCTGGAAGAGCAGCAGTCAGTGCTGAGCCATCTCTTCATCTCCTAAATGCTGCTGTAAATACTGCTCTAACTTTGCCCTTCAGAGCGTAATTACCTATAGCAACCGTGGTTTTTCTGCCTGTTAAAAATAAGCTGGGAGAGGGCTAGAAGGTAGCTAGGATGCAAACTAACGTCATTCTCTTGCAGCCAGCTTCAGAAGGTATGACCCTGTTATGAACTAATTAACAGCCACACAATGAACACCAACCAATGTAAGTTCAATTAATGAAATAGTTCTAATGTTTGTTTTATCCCTAGAAACTTAATCCTATTGGTTGGTAAAAATTAGTCAGGGGAAATTAGAGGTGTAAAGAAAAGTAAAAATTAACTTTGTAGGAAAAATAAAAGATGAGAATATAGATGACCTCCAACAGCTATAGCCAGCTTTATTTGAGAGAGAAATGTGTCTCTATTTCTGGCCAGTAATCAGGGAACAGAACCCATTCACTCAATGACCAGAGTTCGAGAATGCAGATTCATGTTTCAAGGTTTCTATCACTAAGGATAGGGAATGGAGAAGTAGCTGTTTTCCTTAGACAGGCTGGTTTCGAAACTGGGACTATGATCTCATTTACTCACTGGGTGTCTGGGGTTGCGGTCAGCTGCTTTACTTCTGCACCCTGAGACTTCCCTTACGTCTGCATCCCGGAACTCAGTTTAGCACACCTTAGCTTAGGGAAACAGCTTTCTTTTAAGAAGGTTTATAGGTAAACCATTCACTGCCTACCATGTGTTTGCAATAACTGATCCTCCAGTCTTTCTGGTTTTAACTGTCCCTGACGTAATAAGAGTACAAATAAAGTACCTCATTTAAATTTCAAGGAGCATAAACACTCAGATATAAACAATACTTACTTTGTGAATGTCACTTCCAAGTTACTCTTGTAAAACCTTTCTTGGAGGTGTAGCCAACTCAAGAAATACTTGTTGCTTGCCTTTATACTAATTTAAATACTCTCCTAATAGATCTTGGTTCTAGGCTTTTACAGTTAAAGACACAACTAGACTAAACCTCTGTACATGACTCCTCGACTCAGCATAGCAAATTTCCTACAGCATAATACATAGGAGCTGTGTTAATGTAAAATTCTCAAGTAAACTTTTTATCTAGCCCCATGAATTTCACTGACACAAAATGAAAATACACTGCTATAGAAAGTATCATGTGGAACTATCAGGGCTTGATTCGTGTTCTTGTTCACATGATTCTGTCACACTATTCTGGTGGGTCAGCTTTCATCTTTCAGTACACTGAAATATATTAATTGGGCCCTGTGGTGGCCACACATGCCTTTAATCCCAGCACTCAGGAGGCAGAAGCAGGTAGATCTATGAGTTCAGGCTAGCTGGTCTACAGAGTGAGTTCAAGGACAGCCAGGGTTACACAGAGAAATCTTATCTCTGGGAAAAGGAAGGAAGGAAGGGAAAGAGAGAGAGAGAAAGAAAGAAAGAAAGAAAGAAAGAAAGAAAGAAAGAAAGAAAGAAAGAAAGAAAGAAAGAAAGGAATTCATTAATTGGGATGGCTCAATGGTTCAATAGTTAAAGAGCACTGGCTGCTCTTGCATAGGACCTGGGTTCAATTTCCAGCAGCTACATAACACCTCACAACTGCCTGTTACTTCAGTTCTAGAGATTTTGATGCCCTTTTTTGACCTTCTCGAGCACCAGGCATGTGTAAACGGTGAAGACATACACTCGAGCAAAACAAAAACACTCATACACATATATTATATTTTAAAATTTTATTAATTACTTGGGAAAACAACAAATCATTTAATATTTAAACATAAATGTTTCCAGGCTCAATCACTATGGCTCTGTAGAACGCTATTATAATCAAAAAGTTCTCTATAGCTCTGGGCCGGGCTTTGAATGCTTCATCCTACAACTGTTTGATTTGGCAAGGTTCAGAAAGCACTACCGTGGACAGTCTATCCTCATGAAGCGCAGAGAAGCCCAAGCCAGTTTTGTAAATAATGGATAAAGTCTCACTTAGGCCTTAATTCATGAGAGGAGCAAAGTTCACCTCCAACCACATTAAGAAGCAGAAGATAAGGCACTCTGATGATAGGGAGGGATCCAGCACTTGAAACAGAGAAGACCACTAATTTAAATTGCCTTACAAAATGACAGACAATTTAGTGCCAGACCTCACCTAGTTCACTGGGGAAGCAACCAGCACTCTAACCACCAAGCCATCTCTCTAGAAGTTTCTAGGTAGTATAGAATAACTACCCTTTGAGTCTGATACTGTTATTACCATCTAAGACACAATGATATCAGGAAGCTTGCCAAGGCTATTATGTAACTTATTAAGTGAGAGAGTAAGCCTATAACACAGTCTGACTAGAAGCCAGCTGTGTATACTACATATAACCACTGTACTATACCTAACCTTTCAAGATCTTTGGCTTTTTAAAAACTACAGTTCAAGCAGCTGGCCACAAATTACAAAGCAAAGTTCTCAGATTCTTGTATATATCAAAGTCTCTCAAGCTCAATTCTTACCATAAAACAATGCAGACATTTTTCATTCATCGTACAACAATGATTACAGCATGAAGGTCCAGACAGGAAGTGTTGTTGGTATCAATCTGGTGCTCTCTTTTGTACTTCTTAAATTTCTGCGGGGGGGGGGGAAGGGGGAAGGCAGGAGGATACAAGGTTGTTCATATGTGTGTGCTTCCAAATGATTTCTTATGCAAACATGTATAGAAAAGGGCCAATTAAGGAACAAGTATGATCCATAACCTGTTTATCATGCAAACCCATTTAAAAGAATAGACATGAACTCATAAAACTGCATAGTACTGAACAAGTAATCATATAAAGACCAAAAAGTGATGGGTTTAAAACTGTCAAACTTAAAAAAAAACATTAATTAAAAAGTGGGGGTGGGGAAGAGCACTGGCTGCACCTACATGGCAGCTCACAGCTGTCTGTTACCGCCAGGCACAGGGAATACAATGTCCTCTTCTAGCCTCGGCGCTGTATGTACTTACTGTGCAGGAACAGAAGAAGGCAAAACACTAATATACATAGAATAAAAAATTTAAACTGTCAAACTCATTAACTAACAGAATTTCATCCACTGTCCGTACCTTTTCTGTAGTGTTTCAGTTATTAAGGATCAACTAGATTTATCTCATATTCTCACAAAATTTTGATGCTATCAAGCTCTTTAAATTATTAATTCCCTGGGAGGGAAGGGCTAAAGCAAATATCAATTCCAAATGTTTGCCCTACCTTTAGTCTGCTCAGCACATGCGTGTAATCAGTGTGATCAGCTGAAACACGGACTTGACATGCATTTCATCATAGCAAACTGTAAAGGACTGAGGAAGGGCAAGCTACTGACACTGTTCCCCAGCCAGCAACTACTGAAATTCAGCCTCTGATAACACTGCACCCCTTATCTTTCATGGTAAAGATGATTATTACTACACTTACCTCTGTTATCAAAGGAAATGAGTCCAGCTTTCACTTAAGAAGCCAAATGGAAACGCCAGAGCGACTGCTTAGCAGCACCTGTGATAGGCGAACACACAAAGGTCACACCAACATGCTCCATAGAGCAAATCATGAGGAGAATTAGAGTAACTATTTTCAGTTTGACTCACTATTCAGTGTACCTGAAAGCCAGCTGTGGTGTCACACACCTGTCGTTCCAGCGGGCTGAGGCAAGAGGATGGAATGTTTACGGTCACACACCGAGTATAAGGTCAGTTAGCTACAGTCAGCGGTTAGCTACAAAGGCCCTGCAAAACATGAGGCTGGAGGGAAGGGTCAACAGTTAGGAGCACTCCTGCTCTCCCAGAAGACTGAAGTTTTGCTCCCAGTGCAGCTCCCAGCAGTCCAGGGGGTCCAACACCCTCTTCCCGCAAAGGAAAACAGTAGGAAAAAAAAACCCAGTTGGCCACAAGATGGCGGTAAGAGATTTCTTGTGACATCTCACACACACACACACACACACACACACACACACACAACCTGCAGAATTAGCTAACTTAATTAATTAACTAACTCAAAGGGACTTGGCCGCTGGCCAGCCAGGGAGTCGTCATAGGATGGACCTAGGCCCACTTTATATGTTTCTATTGTGTAGCTTGGTCTTGTGGGACTCCTAACAGAGGGAAAAGGGGGCTATCTCTGACTTTTGCCTGCTTTGGGGATCCTTTTCCTCCTACTGAGTTGCCTGTATGAAAGGCGGTGCCTAGTCTTATGGTAACTTGATATGCTATGTTGGGTTGATATCCCCTGGGAGGCCTGCCCTTTTCTGAAGGAAAAGGAAGGAGGGATGGAAAACTGCAGTTGGGATGTAATATTAATTTAAAAAAAAGAGAGAGAAGAGCTTACTTATAACCAAAATAAAGTTCATTATCACAGATAACCTTCAGACACTTCTACTCTTGACCTAATTATGATCTAGAAATTCTTTACACAGTATGTAATTTAACATTAAACTTGTTAGGTTGGTGATAGGCACAAAAAAGGTGCTTGAGTGTAGACAAAGAAATCACTGTCTAGATGTGGTGGCTCAGTGCAACCCAGTGTTAAGAGGCTGAAGGAGGATTTTTGGATTTGAGGCCAGTTTGACCCAGTCAGACCAAATAAGAAGCTATGTCTTGGGTAGATATTAAAATGTCATGTAAGTAAGCATTCCATTTAGTTAAAATTAAGGTTTTTTTGGTCAAGCCTGTAATTGCAACACTTACTTAGAAGGAAAATCAATACAAGCTCCAGGCCAGCCTAAGCTCCGAAGCAAGACTATCTCAAAACTATTCAAACTACTAACATTTTTAACTGTTCAGTAATTCTGTATTGCAATCCTGGACAACACAATATGGAACACTTACATCATTGAAGAAAACTCCATTGAAAAGCAGAAACAAAACAATATGACTAATAAGTTGATAAAAAAAGAAAAAAATGCTACCTTTAAAATTACTACTACATATATAGCCAATGTGGTGACAAACACTTCTGATCCCAACATTTGGGAGGTGAAATTTGGAGGATCAGGAATATAATACCAATCTGGGCTACAAAACCCAGAAAAAAAGAAAAAACTTCCTAACTTCACATTTACATAGAAATCTCTGCCTCTGACAGGCTACATCAATTCCCTGAAGTATAACAATTCAGTCTAAACACCATACTATTCACTTGAGTGTGAAATAGCTCCAGAAGATGGTTTAGACTAAATGAGAAAATGGCACAGTTCTGTAAGTGAGTTCTGTACATGGTTTTAAGGACCTCAGAGACATGCATGCTCAAAGGTCTACTTCAGTCTTCTCATCGCATAGACAGGAGATTAAGTGAACACACAGAAAGACACACACAAGTGTTTGAACAATATCTGCCTCAAAGCCTTTGATCCAAGTGCTGCTTGGATCAAAGGGACAACCACTCTATCTCATAAAACCAAATTTCAAGAGGCCTGGTCTCTCCTGGTGTCAAATACTACTACTGCCTTCCCTTCCACAAAATGTGGTGCTTCTCTCTCTCTCTCTCTCTCTCTCTCTCTCTCTCTCTCTCTCTCTTTTTCTCCCCGCCCCCCCAACAAATGCCAAACCATAAGAATTTTGTAAATATGCCACAATCAAAGACCGCTGGGTGTGGTGGCACACGCCTTTAATCCCAGTACTCAGGAGGCAGAGGCAGGCAGATGGAGTTGAACGCCAACCTGGTCTACATAGCAAATTTGAGGCCAGCCAGGGGATACGTGGTGAGACCCTGTCTCAAAACAAACACAAGAAGAAGGAAGTGTGGTGTGAACTTGTTAATTCCAGCCTGAGGCTGGTCAGCAAATTGAAAGCAAGCTTGGATAACTTAGCAAGATTCTGTTTCAAAATAATTTTCCACAAGGCTGGAACAGAATGGCAGCTCAGTCAGTTTCCTACACCATGAGGAGGGGAAGGGAACAGCATGCTTGTAATGCAGAAAATAGGCCTCCCATCATCCTTTAAACTTTCCTCTTGAGAATGTCCAAATCCAGGCCCACTTCACAGATATTCTGGGGTTTTCACAGGACCTGTGGGCTGACACACACAGTGCTACAATCCCAGCTCTTTCCTCCTGGACACATTTCATCTTCAACCTGAAAACAGATAACAGAAGAAAGTAAGCAGAGGGGTGATGAGCTCAGCTGCCTCAGCCCTTTATACTGCCTTAGGAATTAACATCTTTGTCTTTTGAGCCACTTCCAAATGACAAAACTGTGCTCGATCATCCTCTCTTCCCCGAAAAACGAATCTGATGTCTTCCTGAGGTGCATGGCCCCTGCATTTAAAGTGTCTAAGATACATAAGGTAGAAACTTCTTATTGTACCCTGGATGGTTGGATACAGAAAAGGTCCATTTCCTACTCACTATCGGCTGTCTAGCATAAGAAAACTTGTTTTACTGGGGGCAGAATACACTGGGAACATATATGACCAACCTCATCACACTAGCTCATCCATCCAGGCCCATGGCTGCTAAGATTAGTGAGGAGTGCTTGAAAGCTAATAATAACTTACAATCAGGATTCGAGGAGCAGTAAAACTTTGCTTGCTTTTAGGTTACTATTTCCCCTATTTCATTATAGTTTTCCCACCTTAGGGTTTATAACCTACTTCCTACATACTACTTCATTTTCTAAGTTCAATGGTCTTTGTTTCAAAAATATGCAAGCAAGGCTTAGAGAATGGTAAAGTAACTAAGCTTAATGTTTAAAAAATAAATTTGTTATTATTGTTTCCCTAGCTTTATTAATATATAACTGACAAATACAAACTGCATGGTCTAGTGGATAGTGTCTGGGAAGAGATATCCATTACCTTCTATCCTTTGTCTGGTGAACACACTTAGTATCTACTGTTAGCAATCTTACTTTGGTTGTTGTTTTGTTTTGTTTTCTGAGACAAGGTTTCTCAGTGTAGCCTTGGCTGTCCTGGAACATGCCTTTAACCCCAGCATTCCGGAGATAGAGGCAGGTGGATTTCTCTGAATTTGAGGACAGGCAGGGCTACACAGAGAAACATCTTGAAAAAAGAAAAACAAACAAAACTAAAGCCCAACTCTAATGCCACACATGCCGGCTGACCTATTTATACTCACTCATTTGGGAGTAAATCATAAGATCATAAGCTACTAAAATAAATTATGGCATGTACATATGTTGGAGTGTGACAAAGCATGTGGATGCTATTTATTAGTATGGAGAAGAGCATAGGGTGTAATTATGTGGAGAAAGAAGTGAGGAGCCATACTTCACTATGCATGCACCCAGTGTCCTAAGATACAGTCCTAGGGAGACAACGGTGAGAAACCTCACTGTGCACTCCGCTGAACTCCTGTTCTGTTCTCAGCACTCACAGGGTTAGCGTCTCAAAACGCTCAGTGACTACAGTTCCAGGGGAGGCAACGTCCTGTAGACTCTGCTGTAAAAGTAACCTTTACTCACCTGATTTAAGTATCCCAGACACTTACTACCTCCATCTGCTAACCTACGCCTGGAAGCTTCTAGATTCCATACAGCCCAACCTAGGCCTAGAATGTTTTCAGCCTCTAAGACTTACTGCTGAATAAGCTCACCCTTTCTTGTTCTTTCTGAACGCTTGCTGGCTGGTTCAACTCAGCTGTTCTGGCTCAAACTCTTCTCCCAGCTTGTTATGGGTTCAGGAACAGCCGCAAACTGACCATTCAGACATCAGACTCAGACTGATGGAAGGTTGACTGCTGAACAAAAACTGACTGGTTAGAGCCATAATATGGACTCAGAAGCCAGACTATGACTCTGGTCTGTTTCTAAGGCAGGTTTGTTTGTTTGTTTGTTTGTTTGTTTGTTTTAATACAAAAAACCGTACCCAGGTACCCAGGTGTAGAAATTGGAGGGGGGAGCAACATTAGATCATTTTGACTAAGTATAACTGATTTTATTCCAAGTGTATTGTGTGGTATTTAGGTAGCTAATAAACTGATTGGCTGGGATTTAGGGTAGGAGAGCTCTCTTGGGAGCTTTCCAGCTTTCTGGGAGTAAGGAACATAGCAGGATGTTACTGTCCTTCCTCCAACAGAGCATACATTTATCATATATTGTTTTATTTTAAGCAGCAAGTATTGAACTTTTGAATTGTATTCCGGTACATCTAGGCCTAAGAACTTGAACTTAATTTCACCTTATGAAAAAAAAAATTCACCTTATGATCAAAATGGAGAGTTGGGAGGCAAAATGGCTTTTGATATGCTAAAGGCTACAGCAGGTGTTAACAGAGGAGCCATAGTTATGCTAAGAACTAAATTAGGTCTCAAAAGAGGTTCTATAGTTTAAGCAGGTTGCAACAGCTGATTTATTCAATCTGGCTTTTCTCAGTTTCTCTGAGTTGAGTTGCTCTGCTTGGCCTCAAATTAATTCCAGCAATCTGTTCTAATTTTCTGGTTCCTTCTCATCCTCTGTTCCTTCTGTCTTCACCTGTGTAGAGCTTGTTTTCTCTTCCACCTGTCTCTGTGAAACTCTCCCAGTAAAACTGCCACCTCTCATTCTCTGTGCTGCTCCCTTGAGTAGCTTCCCTTTGCTCTCTCTTCTTGGGAGAGTTGGGCATATTCTATTCTGTCCTGTCTTTCTCTGATTCATCACTTTTTATGCCACCCAATTTAATTAGACATCATTTTCAAACATGGGTGCTTCCTTCTACAAACTAACTTTACCTTCATAGTTTGGGATTAAAGGTGTGTACTACGGGTGTGTCTTTATTCCAGCCAGAGAAAGTAAATGTGTTAAAGGCTGAGCTACACCAAAACTAGAAACATCTTTTTTTACTAAATAACACAATATGGAGGTTCAGTGTGATCAACTATCCTGCAGCAGTCTGCAGGCACCAGGCACCAGGCACAGGCACGGTGCACATATACATAAGCATGTAATCATGGACTTAAAAGAAGCTCAAGTTTAAGTATATAAGAGTCACCTATACCTATTAGCACATTCAATTAGCTCGGTTAGAGTTTCTCTTTCTCACATTTTCTGCCTATAACAATAACCCATGAGCCAGGTGTGACGCCACACACCTTTGATTCCAGTACTCAGGAGACAGCGGTAGGAGTGGATCTCTGGGAGTTGAGGCCACCCTGATCTACATAGTTCCTGAAGAGCAGGAGCTACATGAGACCCTGTCTCAAAAAATAAAGATAAAGAGAATAACCAGCTAAGCCAAGAGCCAAAGAGATGGACCAACAATTATGATTGCTTGCCACCTTGCAGAGCACCTGAGTTCAAGTCCCAGTACCATATTGGGCAGCTCACTGCTGTAGTATTGTTACACCCAGTTCTCGAGCTCCCAAAAGATCTACAGGAATCAACTCTGTTGCAAAACACATGAGGGTCTTTTTATTACAAGCTCGAGCCCGGGTGGCTGCCCTTTACAAAGACTTTTGGGCAAGCGACCCCCGGCTCCCCGGCAAGCGGGGTGGTCTCTAGGGAAGCTGACCTTTAAAATGATTGGTCTATTTTTAGGTGCCAAGACTGCTAACGGTCGGGCCTAGCTACCTGGGAGACATCTGACCTCTAGTTCTTAGGGGCCATGTGACTCCAGTCATACCCTGCGGTTTATCTGGGTGGGGACTGCTGCTGGCCCATTATCGGAAAGGAATGTGGTCTTGTGATTCTGCCCTAGCCTCTGGGCTAGCCCTCTGCTCTGAAAGGAATGTGGTCTTGTGATTCTGCCCCAGCCCCAGGAATTAACTCTAACCTTTCAGTATTTCCAGCTCCAGTGGATCTAAAATCCTCTAAAAAGCCTACTGTCTGCATATATCCCCACACATGTACACACATAATTAAAGATAAATCTTTAAAAAAAAAATAACTGGCGGTGGTGGCTCATGCTTTCCTTTAATCCCAGCACTCAGGAAGCAAAGGCAGGCATATCTCCAAGTTCAAAGCCTCAGCCTGGTCTACAAACGAGTTCCAGAACAGCCAGAGCTACACAGAGAAACCGGTCTCAGAAAAACAAATTAATAATTATATTAATCATCATCAACAGTTTACATTCAGACTAGTTTCAGAGAGCAAAACAGGAGTCTGGTGAGAGCCACACACGAGGTCATTAAAAGAAATTTTATCTTGAGAAAAAAGTATCCAAAATATGTATTGTAAATCCACACCTTACTTTTGCAAAGTAGTTACCATTTACTATACACAAAGTATGGGCTGGGCTTTATATTTTGTCCGTTCTTCACAAAGAAAGGCAAGAATAGCTCACACTATCCCCCGAAGTCACCAGGGCAGTATCAAGAGAACAGACCGAGGCGCTATAATTTAAATATTGGCTTGCTAAAACCTCTGGTCCTTTTCAAAGTGTTTTAGGACACAGCCACAGTTAGAGCTCCTACGGCTGCTTAAATCACCTGTCCTCAGAGTTTACTATCTAGTCTCACATGCCCTGAACAAATAGTACAACGAACACTGTTTAAAAAGGGTCTCAAATCCGCCAAGGTCGTGCCCCCCACTGACATTTATCGGAGAACTGAACGGCAAGTTGAACTCCTCCTCCCAGGATCGCCCCAGATTAGCGCCGAGGTAATAACGGTGACATTCCCAACCAGCCAAAAACAAGCCAAGGATTTCCCGAGGTTCGGGCACTCTGTGCTCGAGGCAGAATCTACTGTTTCTGGGTCACTACGTCTCGGAAGCGCTGGCAAACCCAGGACCGCCGAGGCCCACGTGGAAACAAGCCAGGTAGTCCACCTTCCTGCCTTCCCCTGACCTCCCAAGGCAGAAACTAAGCTCTTCTCAGCTCACATACTTGAGCACTGACCTGAGATAAAAAGCCTTTCCCCTGGTAACTCCGCTCAAAAGAAAGGGAAATTGAAAACCCAGAGTTCCAACTAAAAAAACAAAAAAACAAAACAGAGATCCGAATTAATTGCGCACTCACCAGCCCACGAGAAGCGAGATAGAGAACGTTAGAAGGACAGGACGCTCCCTAAATTATAGGCCTCCGAGCTTGATTGGCTGACTTCAAGGAGCCTCCCCCTTCCTAGACCTTAAAGGTTCTGCCCGGCTGCAGCTCAACTTTGTTTTAAGACTGAATGAACTCTTACGCCAAATTCCTTTCTGAATCAGGGCACAAAATACAAGCCAAACACAGGATAACCGAAACGTTTTGCGCATGTCTTTGTTCACATGGGTTTATTCCCTTCTTATTCCAAACAATTTCCATCCTGAGTTAACTTTGCAACCTCAACATGGTTAACTTATGCGATATAAAGTCTATAACTATCCAGTTAGAAGTTGCATTCAGGGCAAGCTTCAAGCTAACAAACAGTGAATATATTTAGTAATCGGTGGTTTAATGTTTATCCTTTACGTAAAATTTGAATACTTGTACAAATCTAAGCCTCCATTCCCTCAAATTAAAATTATTGTG
Organism: Psammomys obesus; assembly: GCF_907164565.1. Taxonomy (NCBI): domain Eukaryota; kingdom Metazoa; phylum Chordata; class Mammalia; order Rodentia; family Muridae; genus Psammomys; species Psammomys obesus. The sequence goes on along the minus strand of NW_026590704.1, from coordinate 326,628 downwards.
GTACACTAAGGGGATAATTAATTGAATCACAGGTTACCCTTGAGGTTAGGTTTGCCCTTGAAAACTTTACCTGCTGTCTGTATAGCAACTGGATGCCATCATTTCGACAAAGAAGCAGTCTCCAGAATGGGAAAAAGATCTTCACCAATTACATATACAACAGAGGAATAATACCTAAATACTTTTTAAAAAAACTAAAAAAAAAAAAAAAAAGACATTAAAAAAACAAGTTACCCAATTTTAAAAAATGGTGTACAGATCTACACAAAGAAATCTCGAAGATTAAACACAAATAAATGGCTAAGAATCACCTAAAGAAATGTTCAGCATCCTTAGTCACTAGGAAAATGCAAATCAAAACTACTTCGAGATTTCATTTTTCCCCAGTTAGAAGGCCAAGATTAATAAAACAAATAACAGTTCATGCTGGCAAAGATGTGAGGAAAGGGGAATGCTCACCCATTGTTGGTGGGAATGAAAACTTGTACAACCACTGAGGAAATCAGTATGGCATTTCCTCAGGAAGCTGGGAACAGATCTACCTCAAGAGCCAGCTATATCACTCTTGGGCATGTACCAAAAGGAAGCATCAATTCTACCTTAGAGACACTTGCTTGTTCATGTTCATTGCTGCTATTCATAATAGCCAGGAATTGGAAACAGCTTTGATGTCCATCAATAGATGAATGGATCAAAAAAATGGCACTATACAATGGAATATTGCCCATCTGTCAAGAAAGAAAGAAAGAAAGAAAGAAAGAAAGAAAGAAAGAAAGAAAG
>NW_026590704.1:260599-325838 GCF_907164565.1 Psammomys obesus | reverse complement strand
AAGAAAGAAAGAAAGAAAGAAAGAAAGAAAGAAAGAAAGAAAGAAAGAAAGAAAGAAAGAAATTATGAGCTGGTGAGCTGGGTATGTTGGCACTGGGGAGGAAGAGGAAGGTGGATCCCTGAGTTTGAGACCTGGTGTACAGAGTGAGTTCCAGGAAAAAAATAGGGCTACACAGAGAAATCCTGTGAAGAAGGAGAAGAAGAAGAAATAGAAATAACTATGAAATTCACAGGTAAATGGATAAAGCTAGAAAAAAAAGATCATCCTGAGTGAGGTAACCCAGACCCAAAAAGGCAAATATGACTTCTCTTACAAGTGTATGTTAGCTTTTAACCCTTTGATAGGCATGCTAAAATCTATATAACCACAGAAAACAGAGGATTAAATAGGGAGGGGGATAGAAGAGAGAAGTAAAGGAGGGAATAAAGGGAGGAACAAATAACTACAGGTCATATGGAAACCTCCTATGGTAGAAGCTTCCTAAAATATATACATGTATGAAAGATATCTAAATAAACTCACTAAACAACATGGGAGATAAAGCCTCAACTAGTCATCTGTCACTACCAAGAGAAAACTCTAGTGCCAGGAATGAGTTACATCTAAGTGAGTTGTTGGCCAAAGGGGCTCTATTGGAATGCCCAAACAACCCAGGCTATTGCCAAGGTATCGTTTGCTCTCTGAAAACTGATGGTAAGGCCCAACTGCTAAAAATGATACTGACATACCTCACTGAATATGGAGGAGTTGAGCTAGTGCCCAGCTAGAGCCTTTATTCCTACCGACTACTCTTTATGGTAGCGGAAGGTACTCTGAACACTACTGAGACAGTTAGGAGGGCTTGAGATGATTCAGTCTGGGGTTCTTGATCGGTTTCGTTTTATCTGCTAGTTAAAGATTAAAAGTCAGGGAAAATGTGAAATACAACAGGTAGCACCAGAGAAATCTCAAGCACAGCAGACAGAATCAGCAATTGAAGAAGGGTGTTTATTGAGGTAAGGAAACACACACACACACACACACACACACACGTGCCTCAGGCACACACAGAGAAAGACTCTCTGCAAAGGAGGGGGAAGGGTGAGGGGCCACGACACTCAAAGAGCCAAAAACACAGTCTCTTCTCTAGGGCTGGGCATTTAAAATCTTGCGAAGAGTTTTCTTCCCCTAATTTAGGGTTGGTAAATTTAAGAAAGCTAGGATGGCTGATTGGCTCAGAACTGCTGTGTGGCATCTCCAGAGCAGGCCTTGAACTCTAAATTAAGCTGGCCCATCACCAGGAGGCCTACTGGTGGGAGACAAAAGCCTACAGAGCCCTTGTTTTAAGGTACCAGGCTTTTGTCTCAAGCCAGGAGGATGAGAAAGAAACTGGCTCTTCTTGAAAGTTCGCCACATTTATCTTCTAGTCATGGCCCCTCTCCCTATCTGTCTGCCTAAAAGTGAATCTAATTCCTGATCTCTCAGCACTGGAGGAGAGAGGTAAACAGCAACACAGCTACAGACCCTCCAGCCTGCAGTCTGCTTATACAATATGCTGGTGCACTAGTGACACAAAGGATGTTGGAGTAACCAACCATTCTCTGATTACATTTAGGGCCACTGCATGGGATAGAACCCAAGCTAACACTGCTCAGGTAGCCGAGAACCTGAGACTCGACCTAGGACCTTGGGGGGGGGGGGGAATCAAATACTGTTGTTCTCCTAAAGGAACATAGCAATAAAATGTCTCCTCATGAGATCTCACTACACCCATAGATCAGTGTCCCCCTCAGCCATTATCAGAGATGCTTCCTCCTGCAGTAGATGGAAACTAATAGAGACACCCACAACTGGACATCGTACAGAGACCTTGGAACACTCTGCCCCAAATGTGATGTCTTCATCCTGCCCTCAGGTTTCAGGGAACTATGTGGAAAAGGAAGCAGAAAGATTTTAAGAGCCAATGGAGATGGAAGACACCAAGGAAATAGTGCCTTTCTTTCCAGACACAACAGGACTTAATGAAGATATGAACTCACAGAAACCATGAAGGATAGACAGACAGGGCCTACACATGTCCAAGCCAGATGGGGTCCCAGCTCTGGATATGAGCCCCTACTCCTAACCAGGATGCTATCTGCCATTGACACTCACTTACAAAGGAAAAATTAGTGTTCTCTAATGGAGTCTTACTGGGTATAATTAAGCACATTTAAGGAAGACCCGCTGCCCCAAAGTACATGTCCAACACAAAACAAATTCAGTGGTATTTTTGGAGATTTTTTTGGTCCCAGGTTGCTTTGTTTGTTTGGCTCTCCTTTACTGGTCTTTTGCTTGTGTATTATGGTTTCTAACTGCTTTTAGGAGATCTGTTTTTATGTATGTGTCTGAGTGTATATGCCTCTTGTGCTTTTTCTTTCTTTATTTTTTATTCTTTTGTTTTTTCGAGAGGGTTTCTCTGTGTAGACTTGGCTGTCCTGTAACTCACACTGTATACCAGGCTGGCCTTGAACTCAGAAATCTGACCGCTCTGCCTCCCAAGAATAAAGACGTGTGCCACCACTCCCAGCTTTTTCGCTTGAGCGTTTCATTTATTTATTTGTATTCTGCTTTTTAAAAATTGCCTGTTTTCTAAAGAGAGAGCAAGAAGGCATGGAGTTGAGTGGCTGTGGAGTATCTGGGAGGAGATGAGGAATGGGAAATTGTGATCAAAGTTTTTATTTTTGAGTTTTGGTGAGTCTGAGGTATCGACACACGAGTTAAGTCACATCTGAGCTCAGTAGGAAAAGAATCTCACTTTATATTCCACTATCTCAGATGCTTCTCCTGACTCTCAATGTTCCTTCCTAGCTCGAGTATCATTTGGTTGGTGAGGATCTTGTTAGACCATCAAAAAGGCAGGGGAGAGTAGTCTGAATTGGGTTATGAGGCCCAGGAGGTACCTCACCTCAGCCATTGAACTCGCTCTGTGCTGGCCGTGAGTCTGTTCCAAGCTCCGGCGAGGGAGGCATCCGCCCACTCGGGGCATCTCCTGCCCAGTCTGCCCACGCGTGGAGCCCTGCTCTCTGGGAACTCACCTCCCCGCTCGGGGAGAGCCCGGTTAGGGCCGCGGGAGGCCCCAGTCTCAGACCTTCCCAGGGGCCGGGGAGTGACAGAGCACTCAGCGCGTGGCCCCGTTGATGAGCTTCCCCCGCCCGCCGAAGAAGTGGGGGAGACCGAACTTATAAGACACAGAAGGCAACAAACTTTTCAGTTGCGGTGGCTTCCCACAAGGCACAGCGCTTTATTTGCATGCGCGCTAACCGGGGCCCCTACTAAAAAGCCCGCGCATGCGCGGCGCGGGATGATGAAGTCAGCCCTCGAGCGCGATGGCCCCGCGGCGGAGAAGAGCTGGCTGCAGGAGGCAAGGTGGGACCGCTGTCCGCAGGCAGAATGCTCGGCCCAGAGTCAGAGGGAGCCGCCCGCCTCTTCATATTACGGTTGAATCCCAAGAGGCGTGGGGACCGGTAACAGCAAACCTAGCCGCCAAGCGCTGTGAATAGCTTATGTCATTCAACTAAAAATAGTCTTCGTTATGGAGTCTAGCTCTGCGAAAGGATAAACGCTTACAGTAAAGTGATTAACCGCTTAGGTCAACCTTTTTAAGATACATCCGATTTCAGAAAGTAAAATTCTAACCTTAGAATTGCTGTCTGTGGACTGGATACTATGTTCTTAGTTCTAACCTGTGAGTTAGTTACTAAGTCTGTGATCTCAGTTATACATTTCCCGCCGCTGAGGTACAACGAACTACAAGGTTCTGAAGCTCCGAGAAGCAACGCTGGCCGTAAACTGGTCGGTTCAGACTCGAGAGCACTTTACCAACCATTATGAGGAAGGTATTGAAGTCCAAAGGCTATGAACTTTAAACATCTCTGTAAATTTATTTTATCCTATTTTATTGATTTACGGTCAGGAATTTAGGCAGGATTGCTCAGACTATTCAAAGAGCAGTGAGTGGTATGGCAGTTCATATACGTTCAAAAGATCATCTTAAATTATTTAATCTCTACATGTGTATTTTGTCTGCATGTATGTATGTGCCCCAAATGTGTGCCTGGAGGCCAAAGGAGGTATTGGACCCCCTGGAAGTGGTGTTACTGGCGGTTGTGGTCTACCATATGAGAGATAGAACTTGATCCCAGATCTTCTGGGAGAACCTTCTCATCACTGACCCATCCATCTTTCCAGTCCCTTTTAAATTCTTATTAAAATAAATTGTCAGAGCCTGGTGGCCATGTTGGCACACACCTTTAATCAAGAGGCAAGAGAGTCTCTGAGTTCTAGGATAGCCAGAGCTATAAAGAGAGACACTGTCTCAAAAAAGAAAAAGAGGCTTGTCAGGGGGCTCAGTGCTAAAGAAAAGTACTTGTTGCTCCTGCAGAGGACCTGGATTTGCTTGCAAACACCCACAGGGCAGATCATACCCTATCAAATCGCATGCTCGCTCCTGACCTCCAGATGTACCAAGCATGCACAGGATGCACATTCATATATGCAGACAAAACACGCATACATGTAAAAATAAAATCATAACCTTTTTAAAGTTTGTTGGCAATCCAGGGCAGAGACAACTCTGCTCTCTAGCAGCATCCTAATTTTTTTTTTTTTTTCAGAGACCTCTACTCAGGCAAACCTACTGTTCTTGGCTTTAAGGTAGAAAAGGAATTTCAGAAGGATAAACCAGAATTGGAAGTTTATTAAAGGAGATATTAACATGTGTTTTAAGCACAAGGGTTAAAAGAAAAATGCCTGGGAAGAAAGATATCACAGAACATGAGTGTGGGCTTCTCAGAGAAAAACCACCCTTCATTGTCTTTAAAACAGACACACACACACACACACACATACACATACATATATATGAGAACGTGTTTCCTGAGGTGGGTCTGACAGAATTCCAGTGCCAAAGTCTAGATCATAAGGGATGCAGGAAATTAGGTTATCCTCTCTGTAAATGATGTTCATAAAATGGAAGAGAAATGAGCCCAATCCCATTGTTATATACATTTAGTCTGTAAGCTCAATTCATTGTTGTTTTAACATAAAAATATTTGAATACCTGTGTCAGCAGCCTTCACAGCATGTATTAATTGTGCTGGAATTCTTGCTTCTCAGCTGCAGAGAGGCTTCAGCCAGACTCTGAGATGAGGGGCTCCCTTTCATTTCCTTGTCCCCCTAATTTTTTTCTATATTTTATGTTGCTTCAGTGTTGTTTAAATATTAGGTCACCTTCATTTTGTACTAATTCTTTGCTTATTGTTCTTGCCTTTAGCTTCTGTGGTGCTAAATGAAGCCAAGACAGTTAACGATGGTGACAAAGCAACAGAAGACTCTCCTCCCGACAAAAAAACACGCATGAGCCAGAGAAAGAGGCCTCTGGCTGCTGGAAAGGATACAGACAGGACAAATGGCAAGCAAGGTAATGGGCCAGGGAGGACGTGGGCCAGCTCTTGGGTCTCTGGAAGGAGGGGGATGAGATTTATTCCTTCCCTCTTTGGGGATATAGTTAACTTCTCTATCACTTGGGCATTCTGCAATACCGATCTACTCTGTTGAATCTTTATTTTCATAGGATTGAGATGGATTAGGACCTAGGCAGGAGACCTGGATTGCTTGGGAAGGGCAAAGTTAATTATGACAGTTTTCTAGCCAAGACCGCTTTTTGATTCCCATATAAGTGACGGTAGTGCATACTTATATTCCCTCAGACTCCGTGAAGGCCTTGTTGTTAAAGGGCAAAGCTCCTGTGGACCCAGAGTGTACAGCCAAGGTGGGAAAGGTAAAAGCACCAGGAATGGAAAGCAGAGCTCTTTTGTTATTATAACTCCTGTCTAGAATGTTGTTGGTGCTCATTTTAAAAATGTTTTCTAAAATATTGCTAGTGATTACTTTTCTCCAGTGTTGAGAAGTAGGGGTGGTGAGGTTTCAAATTAGCAGCATATTGAGCCTGGACAAATGGCCCAGTAGTTAAGAACATTTGTTGTTCTTCAAGAGGACCTGGGTTTGATTCCCAGCACCCACGTGGCAGCTCACAACCATCTGTAACTCCTTTTCTCGTAGATTCGATACCCTCTCTGACCTTCACAGGTACTAGGCATACAAGTGACACACATACATACATACATGCAGGCAAAACATTCAAATGTAAAATTAAAAATGAACAAATGTAATATTTAATAACTTAAAGAATTACAGAATATTAACATAATTACCTTAAGGGTTGCCATCAGCTTTCCACAGTGTATTTCTTTTTTCACTCAGGAAATGTTATGATTGTTAAAGGAGGATGGTGTGGGATTTTTGTTTGTTTAGTTGGTTTGAGACAGGGTTTTTTGTGTGTGTGTAATCCTGGCTGTTCTGGAACTCACTCTGTAGACCAGGCTGGCCTCAAACTCAGAGATCCACTTGCCTCTGCTTCCTGAGTACTGGGATTAAAGGTGTGTTCCACCTCCAGTTGACATTGTGGTTTTGATGATGAATTGCCAAGGAATGTCCTGAGTTACTGATGAAGAGGAAAAAGGTTAGAAGGATCTAGAAGCAAGTCTATTTATAGGCAGGTTTCTTTTGAGGTAGAATCTTTTAGATCTGTTTAGAAGTTAGTATGTTTTAATTATAATAATAGGCGGTGTGTAGAACATACACTTCCATTTCTCTTCCTGGAAGATATATGTTGGTTGTGCTGGAGAATAAACCTCGAAGCATTAAAAAAGAAAAAAGTCTCACTTTTCTCCTCAGACTGAGTACATTGATGCTATTTGTTTTCTCTCTTCCCAGGCTCATGTGTATTGTGAAGGAGATGATGTCTATGATGTCATGCTAAATCAAGTAAGAGTATAATTTATTCTAATTGTGAGAATTGCTTTCTTTTTATTTTTAAAATTATACTTATTTAATTAATTTGTGTATATATGTGTGTGGAGGACAGAGGAAAACTTGAAAGAGTCAGTTCTCAGTCTGTGTAGTGGCACATGCCTTTAATCCCAGCACTCAGGAGGCAGAGGCAGGTGGTTCTCTGTGAGTTCAAGGCCAGCCTGGTCTACAGAGTAAGTTCCAGGGCAGCCAGAGCTACATAGTGAGATCCTATCTCGAAAAAACAAACAAACAAAAGACTAGAAAAGAGTCAGTTTACCCCTTCTCCTATCTTCTACTATAGGGGTCCCCTGATTTAACACAGGTCACTGACTTAGGAGAAAGTACCTTTTACCCACTGAGCCCTTTGCTAGCTCAGGTTATCAGAATTTCCTTATAATACAAATGGCTCACAGTTTCTCAAAATTGACATTACCTTTTGATTATTGTAATCTACTTTCTACCCATGTTTAAGACTTTTTGGTTGGTTGTTTGGTTAGTTGGTTGGTTGGTTTTGTGGGCTTGTTTGTTTGTTTCATTTTGCTTCTTGAGGCAGAGTTTGACAAAGCCTAGATTGGGTGTATAAGCTAGAATGACCTTCAACTTCTGATATCTCCACCTTCCATGTGTTAAGATTTCGGACAAGCACTACTACATTTGGTTTTATGAAGTGTAGGGGATCAAATCCAGGGTTTTATGCGGTGTTCCACCAACATTTGTTTTATTATTTTATTATTATTATTATTATTATTATTATTATTATTATTTTATTTTTATTATTATTATTTTGTATGTGTGACAGGTTCTCGCTGTGTAGCCCAGGCAGGCCTTGAACTTGCGGTCTTCCTGTTTTCATATGTGTAGGACTGGGATTGTATTGGCACACCTATCTAACCTAGTTCGTACTAACATTTTAAACATGTATTAAAACATGTATTTTAAACCCATTGAGCCCTTTGCTAGCTCAGGTTATCAGAATTTTTAAAAATTATTATTTTTTTTTTTAGTTTAAAATATTATTGTTTTGTATGCATGATGAGAGGAGGCATACATACCACAACTTTGAGGAATCAGTTTTCCACCCTTACCCCAACAACTTATCTTTTTATGTGTGAGTTGCTAAATTGCCCTTAGTAGGTTGGCCTCAGACCTACAGTAATCCTGCTGCTCAGCCCCCTGAGTGTTAGAATTACAAGTATTTACTGCTCCCAGTCTAAGAAACCACACCCAGTGCCTGAGCCAGTCTGTTTTGTTTTGTTTTTTAATGATCTAATGTGCACTGGTGTGTCTGTGTGAGGGTGTCAGATCCCTGGAACTGCAGTTACAGACGTTTGTGAGCTTCCATGTGGGTGCTGGGAATTGAACCCAGGTCCTCTGGGAGAGCAGCCAGTGCTCTTAACCACTGAGCCATTTCTCTGACCCCGGTTTGCTTTTATATAGTTTATCTGTCTGTCTTGTCTGTCTCTCTCTGTGTCTCTCTCTCTCTCACACACACACACATTCATTGTTTTGAATAGATATTTTCTCCGTTAGTTTATTTTCTGGAGTGACTCATACTTAATTTATTTTGTGTGTATATATGTGGGCGGGTGTTCTTGTGAGTGCACATGTATGCTCACATGTAGAGGCCAAAGATCAGCTTCAGGTGTTGCCGTTTGGCAGGTTCCATTAACTAGTTTTGCTTTTTTTTTTTTTTTTTCTTGAGAAAAGTTCTTTTGCTAACCTGCTCACTTAATAGGTCAGGCTACCTGGCCAAAGAGCAGACTCCAGGAATCCTGTCTCTGCTAATGCAATGCTGGAATTACAAATGTGCATCGCCATGCTTAGTTATTTCACATGGGTTTTAGGGACTGAACTCGGGCCTTAGGTTTGTTCAGCAAGTGCTTTACTGACTGAATTTTCTCACCAGCCATATACTTGAATTTATTGAGCTAACATATATCATTTAACAGCTAACTAGTATTCCTTTGTATTACTTCTACCTAAACTACTATGAGCCAGGCTGGGGAGCTGGCTGAGTCAGTAATGCTTGCAATATAAGCCTGAGGACCTGGATCCCCAGCACCTAAGTAAGAAGCTGGGTACAGTGGTGCATACTTGTAGTCCTAGCGCTAGGGAAGCAGAGGCAGGAGGAGACATGGGCTTGCCAGTGAGCTTCAGGTTCTGTAAGAGACCTTGTCTCAAACAATAATGTATAGTGAAAAAAAATATCTATGGAGGAAGCTATCAGGAGGGTCCCATTAATATAGGATGTTGGGGTTGGGTAGGGGCTTCAGGAAGCTTACAAGATCCCACTTCAGTTTCCAAGAATGAAACATTAAGTTGGTGTTTCTGTCCTTATTCTTTCAGGATGTTTGTTTTCTTCATTCTCTGCCTCTCATTGTACCAGTTCCTGAATAGCTATAACCAAGGAAATATCATTGGTTCATGTGCTTTCCAGATATAAAACTAACTCCTTTTACGTTATTATTCTCCCACTTGTCACAGACCAATCTCCAGTTCAACAACAACAAGTACTATCTTATTCAGCTGTTAGAAGATGATGCCCAGAAGAGCTTCAGTGTTTGGATGCGGTGGGGCCGAGGTAAGGGCTGTATGATTTGTATGCATTGTCACTTAGAAACACAAAGGCAATGCAGTGAGTGGGTATAGCCTGGCTCATAGTAGTTTAGGAATCCAGTTGAGCTTTGAGATTGAGGGGTGGCAGGCATCCTCATTAGGAAGCTTTTTGAGGCTGAGAGACCCAAGCATTGGGCTGAAGGTACTACTTATAGGCTGCGACAGACACTTGCAGTAACTTGTATCAGTATGATCGCTTGCCTAAACCCTTTCACCTTTCCTGTCCTCTTTTCTTGCCTATTAGTCAGATGATAAGTAGAGAGACCTTATAGAGATGTATTGTTACTTCTGGAGAGCTACACTTGGGCTCTAGGGCAAGGAACCATCCTGTGTATGGCATTTACTTTGCAGTTGGGAAAACAGGACAGCACAGCTTGGTGGCTTGTTCTGGTGACCTCAACAAAGCAAAGGAAATATTTCAGAAAAAGTAAGTGCTAATAATGAGTTTAAAAACATACCCTTCTTAGATCTCTTGTTGAAATGTTTCATGTAAGGATGATTTAGCATACATGTTAATTCCTTTCCACTCTTATACCCTGTGATTAGAACATTAAACTGTATCTTTAGTCAGTGATTAAATCAACCTAGAAGTTGACCAGAAGAATTTAGAATTTTTTTAAACACAGCAAGCAAATCAATAATTGGAAACACCAGAAACTGTCCATCTGCAGCTTTAAACTTGTGGTGATTTTGAGGACAGACTTTCTAGAGTCTAGAAACATGTTTCTTCCTGGGAAAAGCATTGGTTATCTACCTTTTATTTCATATATCAAAGGCTTCTGTGATGGGGGACCTTTGGAAAGACTTTATTCCCAATTTTACTTGATTCCTTTGTTCCAGTTTTTCTATTCATTCAGTGTCCTAGTTTACAATCTACATTACAGAACACTGATGTGTGCCTGAGCTGTAAGGGACACAAATTGTTTAGAGACTGTGTTAGGAAATTGCTGTGTGCTCTGTCAGTGAACCTTGGCTTGTTTGGTCCCCCACCCTCCACCTTGGCTCCACAGATTCCTTGACAAAACTAAAAACAATTGGGAGGATCGTGAGAAGTTTGAGAAAGTACCTGGAAAATACGACATGTTACAGATGGACTATGCTGCCAGTGTGCAGGTAACTGACCCTACAGACGGTGTCTTCTGAGTCGGGAGTCTAGCCAGGTGATGGAGATCAGTCTGAGACCAGAACACGCTGGGATATTGGGAGTCACTGCTGTTTCCCACCCCACAGAAAACTCTCCGTCATCCCTGATCTCAGAGGCCAGAACATGCCTTTCTAGTCTCCTCTGTTATGTACTAGAATTCCAAGGCCCTGCTTCTAGAAGTTCAGTGGTACAGACCATGAGAGGATCGATAAATGACAAACTGAGAAACTATCTAAAGCTGCCTTCACTTCTACAGCACTGTGAAGAGATCAAGGGCTGGCAGTGCAGGGTCACAAGTAGAATGTTGGCCCAACATGTACAAGACTGGGTTCAAAACCAAGGATGGATGGAAGGAAGGAAGGAAGGAAGGAAGGAAGGAAGGAAGGAAGGAAGGAAGGAAGGAAGGAAGGAAGATAGGAAGATAATTCTGACAAGCTGAGGTTTCCAGGATGCTGAGAATTTTTCTAAAAGCTTATAGAACTAAAAATTAAGAAGCTTGTATTAGGTGTACAGATTTTAATAGGTTTATCCTATATTATATGTCTAATATCCGCTTATGAGTGAATATATACCCTGTATGTCTTTCTGCTTCTGGGATACCTCACTCAGGATGATCTTTTCCAGTTCCCACCATTTACCTGCAAATTTCATGATGTCCTTGTTTTTTATTGCTGAGTAATATTCCATTGTGTACATGTACCACAATTTGTGTATCCATTCCTCAATTGAGAGGCAGAAACTAATCAAGAACGAGGACTCTGGCTAAAATGCTCAATCCCCATTCAGAAAGGCAAAGAGGATGGACATCAGAGGAGGGAGAAAACAGGGAACAGGACAGAAGCCTGCCACAGAGGGCCTCTGAAAGGCTCTACCCTATAGGGTATCAAAGCAGATGCTGAAACTTATGGCCAAACTTTGGACAGAGTGCAGGGAATCTTATGAAAGAAGTGGGAAATAGTAAGACCTGGAGAGGACAGGAGCTCCACAATGAGAGCAACAGAACTAAAAAATCTGGGCACAGGGGTCTTTTCTGAGACTGATACTCATAGAGATAACCTAGAACCCCTGCACAGACGTAGCCCATGGCAGTTCAGTGTCCAAGTGGGTTCCATAGTAATGGGGACAGGGACTGTCTCTGACATGAACTGATTGGCCTGATCTTTGATCACCTCCCCTTGAGGGGGAGCAGCCTTACCAGGACACAGAGGAAGACAATGCAGCCATTCCTGATGAGACCTGATAGACTAGAATCAGAAGGAAGGAGAGGAAGACCTCTACTATCAGTGGGCTTGGGGAGGGGCATGTGTAGAGAAGGGGGAGGGAGGGTGGGATTGGGAGAGGAGGGAGGAGAGAGCTACAGGGGGATACAAAGTAAATAAAGTGTAATTAATTAAAATTAAAAAAGAAGCTTGTATTAATATGATCAGAAAGTTTGGCATATATGAGCTGTGCTTACATACATGAAGACGTTGTTGGAAGGACCTTTTGTTCTTACTCTGAGTGCTTGCCTCACTGTGAGTGAGCAGTAACAAATTGGGGTGATAATCAGTCACATTGGCTCCCCTAACTAGCTGCCTAATAGAACCATCCCAGCATTCAAACACACTAAGGCTCACAGTTAGAACCGTTCCCTGCAGCCACTCAACCCCTTTGTTTCACATGTTAGAAGCTATGTTTATTTTGCTACAGGATGAAACTAGAACAAGCCAAGAAGAAACTTTGAAGCCGGAGTCACAGCTGGATCTTCGAGTCCAGGAGCTGTTAAAGTTGATCTGTAACATACAGACCATGGAAGAGATGATGATTGAAATGAAGTATGACACCAAGAAAGCCCCACTTGGTAGGACTTTGCTGTTCTGCAGCCCTTCATATTTCCTGGTCTCTTTAATGAGCAGTCCTGAGACTGAAAGTCCTGAGTGAGGCAAACAGGATCTGGAGTGCGGGTTTGAGAGGATGATACTGTTTTGGAAATTGAGTTGTTATTGGGCAAGGATATATAATTTATTGGAATGGGTCCCTAGTTTGGAGTCTGATCCCTTCCAGGAAAGCTGACAGTGGCGCAGATCAAGGCAGGTTACCAGTCTCTCAAGAAGATTGAGGATTGTATTCGTTCTGGCCAGCATGGGCGAGCTCTCCTTGAAGCGTGCAATGAATTCTACACCAGGATACCACATGACTTTGGGTAAGGGGCTGCTGCTCGTTTACTTGTTCTACTTGCCCTGATTCCGTGAGCAGCTGCAGCAGCCGTGGTCCCCTTAATGTCTTGTTCCTAAGGAAACTCGCTGTAAGTAGAACTAGAGCCAATATGACTTGTAGCTAGCTTAGATGTGGGAAGTCAGCACTCAAGAGGCAGCGAGAGGCTGGCTTTGGCTATCTAGAGAAGCTGAAGCCAGCCTTCACCCTCTCTCAATAAAATTTTTAAAATAAGACTTTTGGGGCATAATTTTCCTCTTTATTAGAACCATATTCTTGACCAAGTGAAAGTTACCAACTCAAGAGAGAATGGAACCCCCTCCCCCCTGCTTCCTGCAAAAAAAAAAAAAATCAAACTCAAAATGAAAAAAGAAATATAGAATATATTTAGCATTTAGCCACAAAGTAAAACACCTTGCAAATCCCACCTTCTTCCATTCTTTAAGAGGACTATTATGACACAAATACCACTTTTTTGAAACCAAATAATTGGTATGAAATGAATAAAACACATTTCTGCCCCCTATTTTGTATGTGGGGGACATGTGCTCGTGTGTGTGTGTGTGTGTGTGTGTGTGTGTGTGTGTTTTCCGGGGATTGAACCTAGGGCCTTGTGCATGTTACCCAAGCACTTTCCCTTTCAGCTATATCCTGGCCCTGTTGGTTCTTCCTTGTGGTTTTCATTGTTCCCATTTTGTCTATTGCTCTCTGTGAGCTCCACACCTCAAAATAGCCCTGAATGGTCAAAAGATTTACTTCTCGATTGTATCCAAATTTCCTTACTGATGTCAGTGTACCTTTTTTTTTCCCTTTTTTTTTTTTTTTTTTTAAGACAGGATTTCTCTGTGTAGCCTTGGCTGTCCTAGACTCTCTTTGTAGACCAGGCTGCTGTTGAACTCATAGAGCTCCACTGCCTCTGCCTCCCAGAGTGCTGGGATTACAGGTGTGCGCCACCATGCCCAGCAGTGTAGCTTACTTTTAAAAAGGATCTCATAAAAGAATTTCAATTCTAATCCTAACATGAAAATCTAAGTAGTTTGTTTTATTTTACCTCAAACGTGCATTTAATATCCCTTTATGTATTTGGGCTTTGAAGTCTTTTCACAGCTCTCTCATTTTCAATAGGAAATCTTGATATTTATTTATTTATTTATTTATTTGAAACAAAGTTTCTCTTTCTCTATGCTCTGTGTAGTCCTGGCTGTCCTGGAACTCACTATGTAGACCAGGCTGGCCTTGGACTCAACTCATATTGATCCTCCTACCCACCACTACCAAGTCTGAGATTGAAGGTATACACTATAAGGCCCACCTCTTTTGTTTTTAGTAAGAGAACAAATATCTTTTTTCCAAAGGACCTATTTTTTCAGTCGTGTACCTTCTTTGCACAAATCAGACAGCTCACTGTAGTTGTATCTCTGTCCTTAGACTCTCTATTCCTCCAGTAATCCGCACAGAGAAAGAACTGTCAGAGAAAGTAAAGCTGCTAGAGGTGAGCTATGAATGAGTTGGGAGGTTTTCAGTCTCGTCTCCTAAGTTCCTTTACGTTGATTCTTTATCTGATTTTCTTAGGCGCTGGGAGACATTGAAATTGCCCTTAAACTGGTAAAGTCAGAGTGCCAAGGCCCGGAACACCCACTGGACCAACACTATAGAAACCTACATTGTGCTTTGCGTCCTCTGGACCATGAAAGTTATGAGTTCAAAGTAATAAAAATCGTTATTTATTTTCACATTCTTATTTAAGTAAACCTGTATTTCCCATCCCGTGGGAATATAGAACTCTTTCTAACTTCGTTGTGAGGCTCTTTAGGGGCAGAAAGTTCTGCCAACTTCAGATGCCCTGTGCCCTTCAGTTCAGTCCAGTCTTTTAAAGTGTCCACATTTGCCTTTCATTCTTTTCCACAGGTGATTTCTCAGTACCTACAGTCCACCCATGCTCCTACACACAAGGACTATACTATGACCTTGCTGGATGTTTTTGAAGTAGAGAAGGAAGGGGAGAGAGAGGCCTTCAGAAAGGACCTTTCTAACAGGTCTGTGTGCAGCTCTGGGCTGAGTGGGCATTTCCTTGCCTGAAGTGCAGTGGAGGAGCTTGGAGGGTGGCAGAGGCAGCTGTTGTGTATGTATAAGTTCTCTGTATTTATGACCGATGTTTGCAGAACATCAGGGTAGACTAATATCTCTTTCTCAGGATGCTGCTCTGGCATGGGTCCAGGCTGAGTAACTGGGTGGGAATCCTGAGTCACGGGCTTCGAGTTGCCCCACCTGAGGCTCCCATCACAGGTTATATGGTAAGTAGAGACTGAACACCAGAAGGAGCCCAAAGGAAAAAAAATACAATGATACCCAGCCCAGGTTAGGATTAAATGGTACTTCTCTGAAAGAGTTAAAATAGCTCACTGATAACCACATCATTTCTTACTATGTCTCTCTTTCTTCAAATTCTAAAAGATATGTCTTTTCTCCCCAGAAGATAGAAACCTGTGGTTGTTTTGTTGTCTCTTGAACTAACTTGGAAAGGACAGTGCAGGAGGAACTATGTTGTATTTATGAGAACTCAATGCTGAGTCTTCTTCCTCATATAATGTTTTGTTTTTTGTTTGTTTGATTAGTTGGGTTTTGTTGTTTTTGAGACAGGGTCTCACCAAAAACTCTTGGCTGGGCTAGAACTCGCTGTATAGACCAGGCTGGACTCAAACTCAGAGATTTGCCTGCTTCTGTCTCCTGAGTGCAGGGGTTAAAGGCATGTACCACCATGCCAGGACCACCTCATATAGTGGATTAGACAGCTGATCTCCATTTTGTTGGTATATTTCAGTTTGGGAAAGGAATCTACTTTGCTGACATGTCTTCCAAGAGTGCCAATTACTGCTTTGCCTCTCGCCTAAAGAACACAGGACTGCTTCTTCTGTCAGAGGTAAGGCAGAGGATATAGCTGTGATTTCTAATTTACTGTTAATTCTTAGATTTCTCACTGAGAAAATTTGACTTTGGGCTTAAGAAATTTACCTGGAATGGGATTTCTATTGCATTAGATTCTTCTGCTAAAGGGAATAAAATGCAAATTAGGATGTGCTGGTTGGCTTTAGAATTGCCTTCTAAACTTCTCAAATGGGTATAGGCATTCAGGGACCTTTTGCTTTGCAGGTAGCTCTAGGTGAGTGTAATGAGCTGCTGGAGGCCAATCCTAAGGCAGAAGCACTGCTTCAGGGCAAGCATAGCATCAAGGGGCTGGGAAAGATGGCTCCGAGCCCTGCCCACTTCATCACCCTGTAAGTACCCAGAGCTAAGGCTACTGGGAGACTTCTTTTGAATTGCTGAGAATCTACTTGCCTGTTTCAAGTCTGGACAAAATGCTGATGTTGGCACATTTTCTTCCATTTGGCAGGAATGAGAGTATAGTGCCCTTAGGACCAGCAAGTGACACAGGAATTCTCAATCCAGAGGGGTATACCCTCAACTACAATGAGTTTATTGTCTATAACCCCAACCAGGTCCATATGCGATACCTTCTAAAGATTCAATTTAATTTTCTGCAGCTGTGGTGAATGTCGACCAAACAAGCCAGAGGGTATACTCTCTTCAAACAAAAACCAAGCAATATTATGGTTTGAACTTTTTGATATTTTGTCTAATAAAATGGTATAAATCTATCTCCAGTTTCTTTGGGTTTTACCTCTCTAAACACTTGTTCTTTGTGTGTGGTGTGCATGCCTTCATGCACACATGGAGGGGGCCAGGGGAAGGTGTTGGGCTCTGGAGAGAGGCTGATGGCCAGCAAGCCCAAGCAGTTTAGGCCATTGTACCCCAGATGCTGGGATTATAGATTTGTGCAGCCACACTCAGTTTGCGGGTTGTGTGTTTGTTTTGGGTTTGTTTATTCATTTGGTTAGATTTATTTTTAAGTACGTGTATGTGTCTGAAGTGTCTGTGTGCAGTAATGTGCACATGAGTGTGGATGCCAGCAGAGGGAGCTGGATCTCCTGGAGCTGGAGTTAAAGAGCCCTGTAGTGGCTATTCTTGGTCACTCAACTTGACAACATCTGGACTCTATTAAAGCCCAAGCATCTGCGCATGCCTACGAGGGGTTTCCTTGATTGGATCACCTGAAGTGGGAAAAGTGGAGATCTGGGCCACACCCTCTGGTGGCAGCCCACATGAAAGGGCATGGAAGAAGGAAGCTGTTACTTTTTGCCTGTTTGCCCTACACTTCCTGGCAAGTTCATCTGTCCTGTTATTGAGGTATTCTTTGGCTGTTATTAGATCCTACTTCTTCAGAACTCCAGCACAGACAGAAGACCAGCAGCAATCTAGCCCCTGGGGCTCCCTGGGGCTGGATCTGAGGCATCTAGCCTCGTGGGCTGAATGACTACTGTATTCTTGGCCTTTCCATTGGGAGACAGCCGTTGTTGAACTACCTAGACTACAGTGTGTGTGTGTGTGTGTGTGTGTATTCCTTCTCTTCATTCTGCTATTTCTTCAGAGAGCTCTAATACAGCTTCTCTGCAAGAGTAGTATGTGCTCGCAACCTCTTAGCCATCTCCTTAGCTCTGAACACTTATTTCTTCTGATATCAATATATCTTCATTTCCAGGAAGTACCTCTGTGCCACAACTAGTAACAGCTTACGCTGGATTCTATTCTCTCACAGTATATAGCCTCTCCACTGAAGGACACTAATGAGGGCTAATGCTTTCCTCTGCTAAATACTTTTTTTGTTTGTTTCTTTCTTTCTGCAAATTCATGTCTGTTAAATGTTACTATAGAGCATCAGGCTCTAAAATCTCATTTTTCCCATCAAAATCCTCTTAATTATCCCAATCCTATGTGATAGTCTAATCATCATCAAGTGTCTAAATATAGCTTACTCTTTGACCTAAAACTGATGGACATGTTTGCATGAATAGCTTTACTGTTAAGGTAGATCTAGTCAAATCTACCCACTCACTTAAGTATTATACCACTAATAAAATTGAAGAGGGGGCTAAAGTGTTAGGGTCTAGGGGGAGCTTCACAAACCACTCAGACACTGATCTCAGTTATATATGGATGGTTTATTGAATGCAACACCCCAAGATTGACCATGGTCAGGGACAGAGTGGACTCGGGAGCCAAACTGTGATATTCATTGTCTTTCAGAGTTAGCTTATAAAGGTAGTTAGCTCATGTGGGGACGGTGGAGACAGTGGAACAGGGCAGTCACCTCTGACTCAAGTTATTTTTGCTAACTAGACAAAGCCGTTTTAGCTGACCTTTAATTTGATTGGTCCCAAGTGGAGTTTATACTTAGGGCCAGCTGCACTTATGGTTGGGGAATTTCTAAGAGTAGCAAGGCCACAGAGTGTGGTGAACATAAACAGTTTTTGTTCATCATGACCTTGCACAATGAGGTTTTATTTTTTGTTTTTTGTTTTTTCCTATATCAGCAACAAGCTGAAATGATTTGGCTTGTAGGCCTGAAATAAAAATGGCTATAGTTATGCTACCCAAATCACAAAGGAGCAGACCTCAACCAAGAAATGGGCCAGAGGTTAAGGGAGTATACTGTTCTTCCAGAGAACAGGTTGGTTCCCACAACCCATCTCAGGTAGCTCTCATAACCTCAGTGCCCATAACCTCAGCTCCACTGGATCCAACACCCTCTTCTGGCCATCAAGGGTACCTTCACACACATACGTATACCCACATATAGAGACATAGACACATAAGTAAAAATAACTTTTAAAAATGTGGTAGGCATTAATAGTTTTCTAAAAAGTATAAGATAAGGGAATTCTTACAAACTCATTCTATAAAACAACATAAACCCAAACCAGATAACAGTTAACACAATAAAAATTTAGACCAGTGTCATTTAAGATTAATTGCAACAATCAACAAAATATTGGCTAAACCTACTCTATCAACATATAAATGGATTGTATGCCATAGTAAGTGTGGTTTCATGAATGCAAGATTGGTCCAACATGAAAATCAACCAGTGGGGGACAAAGCTCATATGGTCATCTCATGAAGAAAAGGCATTGGGGCAAAATGTGCCATCCATCTCAGGACAGACCCTCCACAGGAATGGAAGAGTACTTCTGCATCCTGAAAAGGGATCCGAAAAGCACTGTTAACTTGATAGCAGAAAAAACAAAGCTTGTCTCCTTGGCTAGGCATGGAGCTCAATTGGTACAGTATCTAGCTGGGATGGCTGTTCTTGTTGCCAACTTAACTACACCTAGAATTAACTAAACCCCAAAAAATGGCTGAGCACAGGTGTGAGGGATTTTTGCTTAATTAAATCATTTAAGGTGGGAAGATCCACTTCTAATCTGGAGCTTTGAGGTGGGAAGATCCAGCTTTAATTCAGATCTTTTGGGCAGAAAGACCATCTCTAATCTTGTCCACACCTTCTTTTGGTATCCTATATAAAGGGCATGGAAGAAAGAAGCTTGTTCTCTTTGCCTGCTTACTCTCACCCTCACTAGCCAGTCCATTCCTTCTCTGGCATTAGAGCCTACTTCTTTGAGAATCTGGAGTATACTGAAGACCAGCTGAGATATTCAGCTTTGTGGAATGAACAACTACTGGATTCTTGAACCCTTTACTCATAGGCATAGCTGGACCAAAACCTGTAAGTTGTTACAGTAAGTCCCTTTCTACTTATTGAGAGAGATTAATTCTATAAATTCTGTTACTCTAGAGAACCCTAAAAGAATAGCATACATAAAACCCTGGGTTCATCCCTTTGGCCTTCCTTATCGGATGGAAAGGTATCCTGGAACTCAGAAGCCCAGGAACCACACAGCTCATTATTTCCCATGTTATCTATATATTTATGGAGATAGGAAGCCACGCACATGTATACTTAACTACATTGTGCATGCCAAAGTCATGAGACAATTTTTAGGAGTTGGTTCTCTTTGTGTGGGTTCTGAAGACCAAACTTAGGTTGGTAGCAGGTGCTTTTACCCACTGAGTCACCTCACCGGCCCCTTCATTTTTTTTTTTTTTTTTTTTTTTTTTTTGAGACAGGATCTCACTATATACCAACCTGTCAAAGAACTTACTGTGTAGGCCAGGAGGGCCTCAAATTCAAGATAACTCTTTCCCTGGCCTTCTAATACAGACTACTGTCATATGCTTTACAGTAGCTTTTACAGAGCTGGGCATGATAGCACACACCTTGAATCCCAGCACTCTGGAGGTAAAGGAAGAGGCGGGCAGATGTCTGTGAGTTCAAGGCCAGAAGAACTTAATAAATCAGAGTCAGTGTAAATCCATGGGCATGATTATTCCATTGGTCAACATGTTATAAGATTTATGAACTTCATTTTTTGTTTTGTTTTTCGAGATAGGGTTTCTCTGTGTAGCCCTGGCTGTCCTGGAACTCTCCCTGTAGACCAGGCTGGCCTCAAAGATATAGCTACCTCTGCCTCCCAAATGCTGGGATTGAAGGTATGTACCCACCATCACCTGGCTTTTTTTTTTTTTTTTAAGAACACTGTAAGAAAAGATTTCTTTTTATTTTATGTGTGTGAGTGATTTGATTACATGTCTATCTGTGCACCACATGGCGTGCATTGACTGTCAGGCCAGAACGGGCAATGGATTTCCTGGAACTGGAGCTACAGCCAGTTGTAGGCTGTATGTAGGCTGAGTCACCATGTAGGCACTGAGAATCGAATCCAGGTCCAATGAAAGATTGGCCAGTGCTCTTTAACTAAGAAGCCATCTCTCCAGCTCTATGAACTTCAATATGAGGGAAAAATGTGTGTGATTTCTTCCAAGAATGCCAGTTAGCCTACTGATGAATGCTTGCAAGTCAAGCGTAAAGTCAGAAGACACATTCTGCCTTCATTGCCTCAGTTTCTCTCTCTGGCCAGTTCTAGGAAGAGGGCTGTGTCTTTAGAAGGAACCCAACGCTGTCCAAGGTCTATCCACTTTCTTCCTAAATACAAATCTATTGACTTTTAACTTGCCCTTTCTTGCCTCCTTTCATGATCAAACAAGAGTCCCTCAGAGACTACTCAAACTAAGAACAGGTCAACAATACCCTTATTCTGTTTCTGACAGGAATGGGGCCTTAGATCTTAGGCCAAAATGGGACACAGGAATCCAACCTGCCTAGTAAAGATGTGGCTCATTTTCCTGCAGTTCTAACACAAATGAATGTTAACTTAGAAAAAAACACCTATATCCCTCCCTCCTCTAAATCCACTACAGAACAAAATCAGGGCTGTACTTAAGATCTTCCAGTACTTTATTTTTATAATCTTATTAAGAATGCAGACACTGGTGTCTTCAGGTTTACATCATCTAGTACAGTGACATCATCTTTGTCCTATACTACATTTTCACTCCCAAGACAGAAAATACAAGTTTCCTTGTGTGTCTCCCATGGCAAGCTGCAGGGGAGAGTTGGGCTCCAGCCAAAGTTCCAGGCAGCTCACTGGCCCTTCGCATCGGAACAGGCCCAACTGAAACAGGAACAGAAATGGGGAAGGTGAAGCTACAGACCGGGGGGAGGATTTCTCCTTATTAACTTATCTTTCTCTTAAATCAATACCTTAGAAACAGGCCACTGGAAGATTGAAGTAAACTGCTTTCATCTTCTGCCCCTCCTTATCCTAAATTTGCTTGCTTGTAATAGCCCTTTCTCAGCTCACTCGATGGTGCACACACAGACCCACACTTACCAGCTGCATACTGGGTCTCTCCCACAGCTTCACATCTCTATCCTCAGAAGCCGTCACCAGCAATCCAGGAAGCACATGGAGGGCCGAGACTGAGCCCAAGTGAATCTAGAAAGGAGGGGACCAACATGAGGTCAAGGGAGGCTTTAGAAGGATTTAGAATTCCCTCCCTCTATGACCATCCCCAAGCTCACCTTTTTGCACTGACGTGCCTTTAAACATATGGGCTCTGGCCAGCTCTCTGAAGAGAAATCAAACTCCGAATTCAGAGATGGATCTGATTTTAGAGTCTCAGTTTTAGGTGTTACTGCATTTTTCTGCCAGATGTTATCTACGATCCATTCTCCTTCTGGGGTACACTTAGCTAAGTTCCACAGCATTCCATCAGAGGTGGCACACAAAAATGATGACTCTGTCATTTTAGGAGTGGAGTTAGAAAGCCAGGTATCAGGCCTTTGGGACCCAGCAGCCTCCCCAAGCCACCCCAGGGCTCCTCTGGTCTTTGTACTCCCACTAACCTGACTCAGGTTTGGCCTGAGTGATAGATACCGGGGACCCACTAGGATTATTTAAATTCAGATTGAAGTCCTGGATCTTGTCAAGCTCTCCTGACTCCTTCTGCTCCTGTGAAAGGATAGGTGGGTAGGTAATTTGTTTAGTCTATGACAGAACTCTGATAACAAAGCCTAAGATAATCTAAGATGCTCTAAGAAGATAAGAACATTAAAATCAAACTAAAACAAAACAACAAAAAAAGTCTACAAGTAAAGTACATGCATCATGTGGATGCATATAAAAATCCACCCCTGCTGTCCCCACAGGTGAAGACATAAAACATTCTACCATCTTGATGTTCTCCTGCCCATTCCCAGTTGGTGGGAGAACACCCCCACACACACATTGAAAGATGGTGGCAGAATCGACTGTAGTGTGGACATGTTTGTGTCTGGCATCCTTTGTCAGAACAACGACATGCCTGTATTTTCCCATTTGTCAGCACTCAATGTCATGTTCTGCTATTTCATAAACTTTCCAGAAACAAGAGACCTCAGGAATCTTGGAAATGCAATCTAGCTTTGACATACTCAAATCAGTAAGTTTAAAACTATGAAGTAACCGCATCATGACAGAGACATGATGCAGCCATTGCCCTCAAAATGCTAACACTGACAGAGACAAGAAACGCGTGCGCACGCGCGCGCGCGCGCGCGCACACACACACACACACACTTAAGAAAACTAGAAGACAGACTGGGCATGGTAGCATACACCTTTAATCCCAGCTTTAGGGAGTTAGAGGCAGAGTATCTCTGAGTTCCAGGCCAGCTTGCTCCATGGAGCAAGTCCTAAGATATCTAGGGCTACACAGAGAAACCCTGCTTCAGAAAGACAGAAAGAAAGAGCACAAACTAGGGGCCAGAGAGAGATGACTTGGGGAGAAGCAACTGCCACCAAGCCTGACAACCCGGGTTTGATCTCTAGAACCCACATGTTAGGAGAAAACCAACCCTTGACTTGCACACACACACTATGGCATACAAGTGCCCATACACAGACAGACAGGTACACACACACAAATGTAAAACAAAAAAATTAAAAAGATGAAAAAGAACCAGGTACAATGGCGTACACCTCCCAGCCCTCAGGAGGCAGGGGCAAGCCATTGTCTGAGTTCCAGGTCAGTCATGGCTACATAGTGAGACTCTCAAAATTAAAGAGGAAGCAGCGTAGGTTAGGAAGGAAGGAAGGACCTCCTAGGTTCCTGATTTTCAAAATGATACAACCCTTTTTTGCACAATGGAATCTCACACAGGAACTCAGCATCCAGTGATTTAAAATAGAGTTGCTCCAGGAGAAGGGAAAAGGGCGAACCACCTGCCTTTCCCTTCCTTTTATCCTCCTTGATGGGTTCCAGTGTTTAAATGCATTGGCTCTAGACAGATGTTTTAACACATCCAAACAGGACTCACCAAGAGGGAAAGGGATTCAGAGTCGCCCTGCTGCAGGTAAAATACACCGTACTCCTTGCTCGTGCACAGTATCGAAGAGTGCGCCGCATACCGCCTGCTGCTTCCAAGGGAGAAAGAGGCTGGGCCCAAGGCCCCAGTGCACCCACCCACACAACCTTCAGCCCAAAATGTGTGCAGGGACAAAGATGGAGCAAAGACTGAGAGAATGTCCAACCAAAGACTGGCCCTACTTGAGACCCATCCCATGGGAGAGAACCAGTTCCTGACTCTATTAATGTTACTCTTCTATGATTATACACAGGAGCCTGGCATAATTCCCTGAGAGGCTTCACCCAGCAACTGATGGAAACAGATGCAGAGACCCATAGCCAAATACTAGCCCAAGGAGTCCTAAGAGCTGAGAGAATGATTGAGGGAGCCAGAGGGGTCAAAGACTATACAAGAAGACCTACAGAGTCAGCTAACTTGGGCCCGTGGGGTCTCACAGAGACTGAACCACCAACCAAAGAGCATGCATGGGGACCCTGCACATATGCAGCAAATGTACAGCGTGGTCTCCATGTGAATCCCCAACAACTGGAGCGGGGCCCTCTCTGACTCTGATACCTCCTTTTGAATCCCATTCCCCTAACCAGGCTGCCTTGACTGCCCTCAGTGGAAGAAGATGTGCCTAGTTCTGCAGCGACTTAATGTGCCAGTGAGGGTTGGTACCCATGGGGACCTCCCCCTTCTCTGAGGAGAAGGAGAGGGAAGAATGGGAAGAGGGGGGACACTGGAAGGAGAACGGGGAGCTGCAATCAGTATGTAAGGTAAATAAACACATTTTTTTTAATTTTTAAAATACATTTTTTAAAAAGACCCCAGTGTTTTACCCTGAGTTTGACTCAGTCTCGGAGTAACCTCTAAACCACTTTCCTTCTTTTCAGCACAAGAGGGAAAAGCATTTTGGATCTCACCAGATCGAAGATGGAGTCGACCAAGGCTTCATCTGTAGTAATTCCACATGCTCTTTCATCAAGATGAGAGACTGGCCATCAGGGGCCAAAGCCAGACCTGTCAAGACTCCCAGGTCCTCCTGCAGAACTCGCTTCAGGTGAAGACTGTAGTCAAAAGACACAGAGAAACAGCGAAGGTCACTTCTTTAGCTGGCCTCTGGCTCATTTCTACATACTTCTCATGGATGGAGTATAAAACACAATGACTGATACACTCCACACGTCCTATGAGCACGCTGGCTTGCTTTTGCTGATCTGCATCAGACCAGAGCACCCCAGCACTGAGCTGTATTCCAAGCACCTGCCCTTCTTACATCAACATCCACCATCATTCTCTCTTGCTTGCTCAAAAGGGAATTCTCTAACATTGCTGTCTTTTGCCCCCATCAATAAGCTCAGTGGAGGCTTCCTTCCATCACAGGGCCCCAGAACTTAGTAGGCCTCCAAACCTCAGCACAACTGACTCCATAATGGCCATAAAACTCAACATGTAGACAGCACTACCAGCCAAAATGAAAACAAAGACCTAATCCATCTAAGTCCATAGGTCTATGAAATCTCTAAATGTACTAACCTTGCTTTTGACTTCTGTAGTTGTGCTTCTGGCTAACTGTTCTTGTTCACTGAAGTATGTTAAGTCAGAACATGGTTTTTGTGCTTAAAATCTCACACTAAGATAGACTCAGGGCTACACTGGGATCCTAAACATCCAGCGTAGACTCTGGCTGGCAAATAAAGACTTCTCTTGGCTTAGACCCACATCCCAGCAGTCTTCTCTGGTGGATATCCCACAACACCTTCAGCACATGCTCAGTTCTGCATCTTTCCTTCTCATGTCTACTGCCCAAGCCAGAGTCCATATTATTTCTTTCTAGAAGCCAGAACGAGCTGTAAGAGATCTCCCTACCATCATCATGTCTCTGCCAACTCTATCCTCTTTCTTGCCATCATGTTCTCTTATAAAGGAATTTGAATTCAGAACATGGCTGCTTTGGCAAGAGATGACATCCAAAGACCTTCTAGGTCTTTTAATCCAAGACACAGAGCCAAGTACATCTCTGAGTTCAAGACCAGCCTGGTACAGAGCAAGTTTCAGGTAAAGAAAAGGTTGGGTCCAGGCATAGTGGTATAGGCCTTTAATCCCAAACAATGAAGATAAGTTAGTTTGTAAAAGGAAGAACCCATGTTTGAAAGTGAGATCGAATTAAGTGGAAAAAAAGTGAAAAATCAGGAAGATTTGACAGATAGGATATACCCAACTTTCATGAGAACAGAGGCAAGGGAGGCTACTTAATGGGCAATGCAGAGGGAGAGGAAGAAGAGAGGGAGAGGGGGAAGGGAGGAAGAGGGAAAGAAGGCAGTTTTACCAGGAGAGTTTTAGAGAGGTTGAATAAAAAAAACAAGCTAGACAGTTGAAGACAGTCAAGCCAGAGAATGAGGAGCAAGAAGATTCGAAAAGGTTGCTGGTTTGAGGCCGAGCAGAACAATTTAGAGGCTAAGAGAAAAGCCAGATTGAATAAGTCAGCTGGGAGGAGAGTTAGAGTCAGAACAGTTAAGTTTGAACCAGCCAACCAAATCTAAGTAAGAACAAAAAAGGGTGAGCTTATTAAGCAATAAGTCTCAAAGGTTGAAAACATTTTAGGCCTAGGTTAGATTGTACAGAGGCTAGAAGCGTCCAGGGCTAGACCCAGGTTAACAGACAGAGACAGTAGCCTCTGAGATAACAATTAAAACAGAGGAATAGAAATTCCTTTTACATTCTTCCTCTAAAATTCAGATCGCAATGTAGGGGCATTGACCAATGCTGGAATATATGTTTGGCATGCATAGGGTACTGTTTGATTCCAGTATCAAAGCCCCAAATAATGAAGTTGGGTGATGGCTTATAGCTCTTTTAATCTCAACCTTCAGGAGGCAGAGGTAGGTAGATCTCTGAATTCAAAGCCAGCCTGATCTGAGTGAGTTCTAGGACAGCCAGGACTATAAAGAAACCCTGTCTCAAAAAAAACAAAAACCAAACAAACAAGCAAATAAAAAACTCAAAAGAATAAACACACTTTGGATAATTATTTCATCTGAAATTTTCAGGACTATGCCTTCTACAAGCTAGTTTTTTGTTTCTTTTCTTTCTCTCTTGTTTTTGTTTTTTGTTTGTTTTGTTTTGAGACAGGGTCTCACTAGGCAGCCCTGGCTGGCCTGTAACTCTCTGTGTAGACCAGGTTGATGTTGAACTCAAAAAGATATACCTGCCTCTGCTCCTGAGTGCTGGAATTAAAGGAATGCCCCACCACCATATAACTTCTTGGCTACCACCTTCTCCATCCCCTCTAGGAATCCAAGGTCTTGGCTACATCCAGAATTACTCCACGTATGGCCAGTAAGATGTTAGGCACAAGGTGCAGGAAAGAACTAACTCCAAGAATTGTCCTCTAATCTCTATGTGAACAGGCCTGAAAAAGCACATGCACACCACACACACACACACACACACACACACACACACACACACACACACACAGAAAGGATACTCTGAGAACACACAGCCTTCCATAAAGTTTGTTAACATCATTTCTTTTTATGGATTATGTTAACACTATTTGCTTTTCTAGAACACCATTCCATTCCATTTCCTGACTGGTCCCTAAAATTCCTCATTTTTTATGTCTAATCTTCTGTTGTTGTTGTTTGTTTTGTTTTTCAAGACACAGTTTCCCTGTGTAGCCTTGGCTATCCTGGACTCACTTTGTAGACCAGGCTGGCCTCGAATTCACAGAGATCCACCTGCCTCTGCCTCCCGGGTGCTGAAAATTACAGGTGTGCACCACCGTGCCCAGCATTTTATGCCTAATCTTAAAAACCATCTCTTTGCTAATATTTCTCAGACTCCGCACAGCTCTGAGCTACTGGAGGCTTTTTAAAAATTGAGCTGGGTTTGGTACCACACACCTCTAATTCCAGCCACTCAAGAGGCTCTGTTGTAAGGACTGTGATCTGAAAGGCTGAACAAGATAATAAGACCCTGCCTACAAACAAACAAACAAACAAGTAAAAACAATTCATTGGTACCACACTGTCTGACCCAGAACTTGACACCAAGTAGGCACTTAAGAATTTTTCATTTAAATTGACAAAACCAAAGGCCAGTGAGAGGTCTCAATGGGTAAAAGCACTTGCTGGCAACCCCAACGAACTGAGTTTGATCCCCAGAACCCACATGCTAGCAGGAGAGCCAACTCCCTCAGACTGTTCTGTGACCTCTGCACACATAGGTGAAGACCATAAAGACATAAACAGAAAAAGGTACTATTTCTGCTAACCTCCCTCAGATTCTACAGGTATTAGTCACAGATAAAATAGGGTAAGGCAATATGACTTAGCTACCCCACATAGCCAGTTCCTCCTCACATATATCCAAAAATATCAATAAACGTAATTGGAAAACAACTGATAAAGCCAGGGGCAGACATCCTACCACAGCCTCACCCCTAAGCAGGCACACACAGATCAAAACAAAAGCCTAGGTATGCACAGTTTGATGTTCCCATCAGCAGCTGTCTTGTTTCACCTGGAGGTTCTGGACGTTGAACCTTTCATCACGGCCACCTGCCACTCGCTGACCTTTTCATTTGCACTGAGAACAAAGAATGAATGTGCCGAGTACCAGATCAGGTCATTGACACGGCCTGGAGCCTGTGTATGAAGCAAGTTCAGTTCAGTACTTTTGAGGAACAAAGCATAAACCTTTCCCCTCCCACACAGGCAGGCAAAACTCCCACCCAAGGAAGTTCCATTAAGGTAGACAGAATTCACATAGACTAAGACACCTGTGCCGTAGCCACAGCCTTGGCTTCCTGCCATAGTGTTAGTTCCCCGACTTCATTTCCAGACACTGCCACAGAGCCGTCTGGTGCCCATGCCACAGCAGTGATGGCCACAGAACTCCTAGGCTTGTATTTACCATCTGGAAAAGAAAGGAACTGATGCATTGAGGGCTCTGCTACTGAGCTAGGAATAGTGGTGCACACCTTTAATCTTAACACTAGGGATACAGAGGCAGGTGGATCTCTCTGAGGCCAGCCTGGTCTACATAGTAAGTTCTAGGCCAGCTAAGACTACATAGTGAGACCCTGTCTCAAAAAAAGAATAAAGAAGGAAGGAAGGGAGGGAGGGAAGGGAGGAATGGAGGGAGGAAGGGAGGGAGGAACGAAGGGAGGGAGGGGGGTAAGGAGGGAAGGAAGGAAGGAAGGAAGGAAGGAAGGAAGGAAGGAAGGAAGGAAGGAAGGAAGGAAGGAAGGAAGGAAGGAAAGAAGGAAGAAAGGAAGGAAGGGAGAGGGAGGAAGGGAGGGAGGGAGTAGGGAAGGAAGGAAGGAAAAAAGGAAGGAAGGAAGGAAGGAAGGAAGGAAGGAAGGAAGGAAGGAAGGAAGGAAGGAAGGAAACACCAGGGCTCCTGGAAGGGATAAAGAGTTCTAAGGTTACCCCAGGCACTCCTTGTTGCAGTCACCTTTCCTGCTACCTCCCCTCCCCTTTACTCACCTGCTTCCTTAGGTATCTGCCAGAGGTGTACAAAGCTGTCATCTGAGGTCAGCAGGAAGCCTGAGGCCTCTGAAGTGGCGGCTGCTGTGACTGGACCATTGTGTCCCTGGAGAGTATGTATCTGGCACACCTAGGAAGAAGGGGGTTGCAGAGGCTGTCCTGCACACCTTCTCTATCACTTCCCTACCCCAGTTCTTGCAGAGAACTCACCAAGAGGGGATTCCACAACTTTGTGGCCCCGTCCAGCCCAACGGTCACCACCAGAAGCTCAGATCCAGGCTGTCCAGCTGAAAAGACAGGAAACCAACTCAGAAGGAATGGCCAGGCCTAGTGGCAAAGGATTGTAATAGAGTGCTGTCTTAGCAAGCATGGGGCCCTAGGTTCCTAGGTTTAATCTCTAGTACTGAAAAAGAAAAAGAGGAAAAGGGGAAACAAAAGGGGATGAAGGGGAAGGGCTGACAGTTTGATACCTGGGCGGGGCTCCAAAGCAGCTGCGCATTGGCTGATGGGTCCTGAATGAGCAGGGATGCTGGTCAGCTCCACACCCTGATGGTCCCACACTTTCAAGGTTCCATCCCGGCTCACAGATATAATGTGTTCCTCCTATCCCCAGATCACAGTGTCAGAGAACAGTCACAGCGAGCAGGACATGAGAAACAAAGCAGCAGAGGGAATAGTTTAGTAGCCTTGGACTGTACCTGCTTGGAGTCTGCACACAACCGTCTTGTGATAATTCACCTGACACCCTGACCTGCATGTACTAAGCATAGCCCCCTCTCCAAACACACCTAAAACCTGTCAGCAACTCAAGTCCCCCACCTGCACAGAGCTATACACATCCTCTCTCTGAACAATGGAATACATTTATCTTCCCCCTAACATCCATCAAACACAAACAGATTCCATCCAATCATACTCTCTCCCATCAGGGTATGAGCGTAGGGAGACTGACCTGGCCTGAGCTGGTTTTGGATGCATGTTTAATAAAGCAAACTGTGTCCCTATTAGGTGTACAAATAATTAAAAGTAGATGCATTGTGGCAAAAGACATATGCAGCAAGCAGAAGCTCATTTAACCCAAGTCTATCGATAGAGAACCACTCAAGCTACACCCTACACTCCTAGTAACCAAACTCCTCCTTCCTTCAGACCTTACACAAGCCCTAGCCAACAGCCTGGGGCTCTTCACTCATGACAGCGTATTTTTTTCTTTTTCAACTTATTCTTAGACCAGGCTGACCTCGAACTCACAGAGATCCACCTGCCTCTGCTTCCAGAGTGCTGGGATTAAAGGCACATGCCACCACTGTCCAGTGACAGTGTATCTTACCAATACAATATTTTGCTTTGAATAAAATTACTACTCTGCTTTCACAATCTGTGTGTGCTTTAATTTTTTTTTAAATTGTGTGTGTGGGGGCATGTGCACATGACTGGAATTGCCTAAGGAAGGCAGAGGCTTCAGGGTCTCCCTGGAGCTGGAAATAGGTGGGTGCTGGGAATTGAACTCAGGTCTTTTGGAAGAGCTCTTAGCTGCTGAGCTAACTCTTCAGCCCATTCTCTGTGTGCTTTTATTTAATTCCTGATTAAAACACCAAGAACCAGAAAATACCTGGCCAAGACCCTCAACTTCCTCCAGAGAGGAGAGGGTAAACATCAGAGACTTAGAGGATGTGAAAGGGAGAGGGCCTCAGAACACAGAGCTGAGGGGCTCAGAAAATCTTGCCAGAAATTCGTAATACTAAGAGGATATGTTTGTACGTGGCACCCATCACATCGACCACTAGTCCCAAGTGTCCCACTTTTACTATTTGCCTTTGAATTAGACACTTGATGCTTTCAGTCTCCCAGATCCTCCTGACCCTCCCAGAGAACACTCGTGAAGTCCACCGCCTTACCACAGCAACCACGCTGCTCACGGCACTTTGGTGACCTGGGAACTGGCCAAGTTGCTGTCCTGCCTCAGGGTCCCAGAGTCCCACAGAGCCATCACTAGAGCAGGAGACCTGCAGTCAAAAGCGAGAGGGGCAAGATCATCAAAATTCCTCTAGCATTTTGTTTGTGTGGCTTTCAAACAGGGCCTCACCATGTAGCTCTGGCTGGCCTGGAACTCACTAAGCTAAGATTAAAGGCAATCAGCACCAAGCCTGGGTCCTTTCTTCCCCCTCTACACAGGGAAAATATGCTTCACAAACCCCAAGAAAATAATCTGAGATTACTTTCATGCCTTAGGAGCAAATAAATCACAGCAATGTCTTTCACATCCAGGAATTCCAAAGCTGTGGAGACAGTACTGTAATCTTGTCAGGAACATGGGCTTTGGGGCTGGAGAAGGCTCCAATTACAAAATTGCTCTGTTCTAGAAGGTATGCATTTGCTCCTCAGCACACACATCAGGTAGCTCACAATGGCCTGCAGCTCTGGTTTCAGGGAATTCCTCACCCTCTTCTGGCCTCCACAGGCACAGCACTCACACGCACAAGCCCACGCCTAGACACAAATAATTTTCTTTTCAAATTACATCTTAAAATTAAAAAAAAAAAAAAAGAAAGAAAGAAACCAACCATGAGCTATACTAGTGGTTATCAACCTGTGGGTCATGATCCGTTTGGGGGTAGAACAACCTTTCGTAGGGGTCATATATCAGGTACCCTGCATCTCAGCTATTTGTATTACAGTTCTTAACGGTAGCAAAATTACAGTTATAAAATAGCAACAAAAGCAATCTTATGGCCACCACCAATAACGATCACAGTATTAGGAAGGTTGAGAACCACTGGGCTACAGGGATGGCTAGATGGCAGAGCATCTGCCTAATACACACAAGGCCTTGAGTTCAATATCTAATACCAAGAAGGCAGAGGGCCTTTCCTTATGAGAATGGCTATTGGCTCAAGGAGGGTGGAGTGGCCCAGTGGGTAAAGCTGCTTGCCACCAAGCCCGACAACCTAGGTTCAGACTCTAGAACCCACGTGTGAGAAGAGAGCACTGATAACCCCCAAGTTGTCTTTTGACCTCTATGTACACACCATGGCACAACAGCACATCCATCCATACATATGCACAAATGCGCATAAAAGTGTAAGGAATTTAAATAAAAAGAACGCTGATTGGCTCAGCTTTAACCCTGGCCTGACCCTGGGAATGCTTTTCTGGGGTCAATTTTCTTGTCTGTGAGGAAGACATAAAGGTATTGTAAAGATTAGCTGCGGTAATAGATAAAATTGAGCTCACGTCAAACCCTAGCATATACTGTGCACCCAGCAATTGTTAGCAATGACTATTATTAACCCTTAGAACGGAGATTAGTGTTTTCCTTCAGGGTATTTGCTGGGCTCTGCGACCTCCTTCTGAACCCCTCACTCACCAGTACGTTGTCTCTGGTCCATGCACAGCCAGTGATCCAGTCACGGTGACAGGAGGAGAAGGAGTGAATCAGGAGAGGGGCTTGGGCTGTCTTCACGTCCCAACAGAGGAGATTCTGGGAAGGCAAGGACAGGGCTCCATCAGGACACAGATCACAGGAATGCCAAAGTCTTTTCAGATAGGGTGTTGTTTTAGCATCTCATGTGGCCTAAATTGGCCCTGGACTACCCACCTAGCTAATGATCTGATCCTCCTGCCTTCATCTCCTAACACACCCCTAACACCACGCCTGGTTTCAAGCAGGAAGTTGGAAAGAAGAGAGAGTGTGGAAGGCATGCAGGCAGACCCACTTGCAGATCTGGCAGATGAAGAAGTTCGAGGAAGCAACGGGAAATAGACTATTTAGGAATCTAGGGACCGAAGGGCTGTGGGGCCCGGGGTGACACCCTTCTGCAGCTCACCCGATCCCTGCCTGCAGTGGCCAAAATGCCTCCATCCGGGCTGAAGCTGCAGCAGCACACTGGGCCCTCGTGTCCCCGGAGTTCAGCAGCACCAGGGAAGTCTTCTACCTCATGCGGCTGTGTGAGCAGCTGCCTGGGCCACAGTCGCACTGTGAAATCCTCTGCATGGGGAATAGAAAGGAAAGTGCTTCCTGGAAGCAGAAGCAAGACTGGCCCAGGAGGCCAAAAGAAACCACGGGAGCAGAGCCCAGCATCTAAGAGTACAGCTCTAAGGAAGCGGGATGGTGAGTCAGCAGGACGTGTAGAGGTCCTGGGTAAGGCCCAGTCACTACCTGAGCACACAGCAGGGAATGCCCGGCACCCCAGCGTCTGAGGGGCAGAATCCAGGTCAGGATTGTGGCCCCGGTGTGTCTGCAATTCCCCACCCCACTTTACACAGCAGCTGCTGCAGACGCTGCTTATCTCAAGGTCTCAAGGTCACTCTCGACTCGTCTATGAGGACCAAACCTCTCCCTGCCAGAGGACCCAGGCCATTCTGCTCCCCGTCTCCTCTCTCTAGAAAAAGTCTAGCATCATTACGCAAGGTGAGTGCATTCAAAAGCATTTTAAAAGTTGCAGATAAAAACTGTGTGTGCATGGATTTTGATGAGCGTATGTGATTGCAGTTAGAAAGCGTGTTGCAAAGAAACGGGTTAATAACACTGCTCAGTCGTACCTGAGGCAGAAGCCAAGAGTTCCTGGGAGGTGGCCAGTCCCAGCACAGGCTTCTGGTGTCTGGATGATAACCACAGGGAGTGAAGGGAGCTTCCCTTGAGTATCCAGCCATGCAGGGAACCATCTTCTGCGCCACTCACCAAAACTCTGGGACTCAGCCAGACCAGGGCGGACACCGCCACATTTAGCACTCGGCACTGAGCTCCCTGGGAACCTAGAAAATGTGAAAGAAAGACATTTGTAGAAAGAAAGGAGGTAGCAGAAGCCTTCTTTCCAAAGGTGTAAACCCATCTACTCCCCTTCTGATACCTGAAGAAATTCTGTAGATTTTAATGCCGTCTTCTCGGTACCCAACAGCCACCTGGTCACCATCCAGGTTGAGAGCCACAGAGAGTGCAGGAGAAAGAGGAAGAGAGTCCAGGGAACCCCGGGGCCGGCCAAGAAATCCTGACCATAACTGAGCCTAGGATGCGAGTAAAGAGTTTAAAGATACTTCCCTCCACTGTGTGGTCCCCATCCCCTATGCCATCTTCCTTCAAAAGACTTCAGAAAATCTCTCTCTCTCTCTCTCTCTCTCTCTCTCTCTCTCTCTCTCTCCCTCTCCATCCAAATTCCTCCAGGACCCTCAACAACGGCTCCCAGCATTACCTGACTACACCCCTACTTTTGCTACTCTGTCCCTGAACCCACCACAGGCCCTCCGAAAACTCACCTTGCCATCTTCTCCAGCTGTCAGGAACCGGCCTCCAGCATGCAAGAAGAGAACAGAAGCAACAGAGCCACGCTGGGCAGGGAAGGCCACCAGCCGTGTACCCTCTTGCCAGGCCCACAGCTCCACTGTCCCATCTATCCGGCCTACAGCCACAGCCTTCCCAGATATATTGAATGCCAGGGTACGGATAGAGGCTCCGGGGGTCCCTAGTTCCTACATGGGGTGTAAGAAAAGAAACAACAGCAAAGGCTCAAAATGATGTGGAAGGTGGCTGGCATCCTCCACTTCCACTGTTGGCCTGCGTGTTCTCTTGGAGAGCTCCACAGGACTTCCTTACCTTGATCACTCTGAGGCCATCTGCCTGGAAGAAGGTAATGCTACCAGCCCAGTTGCCTGTGGCTACCACCTGCCCCTCTGGGTGGAAGGCAATGCAGTTCAGGGACTTGGGACACGTGTGCTGACAGGCCAGCTGTCCATGGACTGTGTCCCACAGCTGGAGAAGAAAGAGAAGAGAAACCAGGGTGCTGAAGACAAGTGGCAGAACCTCTCAGCCCCAGAGCCCCTGCCTCAGCAAGGCTTCCCTAGGACAGTCAACAGTTCTGCCATGCTGAGCAACAAATCAGGTATGCTCAAAGTTTAGGGTCACTTTTCGGTTACCTTTAGGTATCCTCCCAAACACACAGTGGCCAGCAGGCGGCGGTCTGGGCTTAGGCAGCAGCCGGTGATTTGGTACTGATGTGCCTTGGTCTGGAACACCCTGCCCCAGAAAGACAAAGTCGGGGTGGGTCCTGGGGTTGTCTGGCAATTAGGCTCCCTCCTCACTCAATTCTCTCAGGGCTTCCCACTCAGAGATCCACTTACCAGCCACCATGTAAGGAAGGGATCCACTTACCAGCAACCATGCTGCAGGTCCCAAAGCTCCAGGAGCCCGTCGAAGGTCGTAAGGAAAAGAGCACCATCCGAGAGGAATGCAAAAGAGGAAATCCCATCGCAGCCGCTCACCAGAGCCTTCTCCTCCTGTAA
Source organism: Psammomys obesus (assembly GCF_907164565.1). Classification (NCBI taxonomy): domain Eukaryota; kingdom Metazoa; phylum Chordata; class Mammalia; order Rodentia; family Muridae; genus Psammomys; species Psammomys obesus. Next base: position 290,554 of record NW_026590704.1, on the reverse strand, counting down.
CAGGAAGTTCAGGACGCGTGGCTCAGCTGATTCCTACAGCCCTCCACATGCAACCCATTCCAGGCTCCAGCCACAAAAAGGAGGCCAAGGCAAAAAGGGCTTAAGTCCTTGGCTGTCTACAATCCCAGCCCAAACACAGGATCAAGGGAACCTCCTCATCAAAGCAGGGTGACCTTTTCCTACTCCACAGATTTTTCAGGGTTCTAGGGAAAGAGTGTTCATAAGGGCATGAACACAGGGGCGAGGGGGTGATGTGGGTAAGAAGAGCAAGCTGTGGCTGTGTCTCCTCCCTGCAGCCTGCTAGCACATGCTGCTGCAATCACTCACAGCCATTTACCATTCTCTCCCGTGTCTTTGCTAAAGCTCCTTGGGCAAGCCGGAGGGCAGGCCTTTCTCCATTCAAGGTCCTCCTCTAGCTACACAACTCTCAGAGACCTTATTATGTGAACAACTGGGTCCTGGTTCTGTGCCCTATATTCCTTGAAATCCTAAGTAATGGGCTTTGAATGGAAGCTGCACGGTAATGCTGCACACACATAGCTGTTGTTTGAGTTTCATTTTGTTCTATGCAGTCCCAGCTGGACTTGAAATAAATATGTATGTATGTATGTATGTATACGTTCATATATATATATATATATATATATATATATATATATATATATATATATGTATAAATGTGCATATAACTATGCACATATATTATCAGGGAGACCGGGGAGAGAAGACTGTGAGCTCAAAGCCAGCCTGAGCTAAATATCTATATTTATCATCCATCTATCTATCTATAGATATATCTCGATATCTGTATAGATAGATCTATATAAATGGATACAGAGATAGATAGATATAGATCTATAGATAGATAGATAGATAAGATAGATAGCCCGGGCTGACTTTGAGCTCAAAAATCCTCCCGTCCAGGTCACCCTGATTCTGGAATTACAAGCGTGAACCACCACAGCCAGGTGTTGAATGAGCCTTTGACCAAGATGTCTAATTTGATATGAGTTGAATGAAGTTGCTGAATCAACTAGGGTGTTAAGGAAGTGCTTGGCTTGCCTAGACGTTCAGGGAAGTGAGAGTTTTCTGATGGTCACTCTGTCTTGTCTTCAGCATCATACCTGCCAGGTTTTCAAGTTCAGCAGGTAAATTGTCCCATTGGCAGTTCCCACAGCTGCTCTTTGTCCATTAGGGGAGAAGGCCACAGCAGTTGGGGATGAGGAAATTGCCAGAGACAAGCTAGAGAGGGAGGGAAAAAAAGTAGGAAGAAAGAGGAAGTGAGGGAAAGAAAGCTAATGGGAATCAACTTCTGTACCTCTGTGCCTGAATCCCCCTCTCGGTGGCAGTTCTAGTCTGTCCTTTCTTTTGTTCTGCAAGAGCTGTTGCTGTTCTCTGAAAGGCTTACCAGAGCTGGGGGCAAGGGTCTTACTTTTGCTGATCTTTCAAGGTCTGGGGTTTATTAAGCCATCGCAGCATAAACTGGTTGTGCCATCGCTGGGTCAGCCGGGAGGCCTGGCTGCAAACAGGTGAGTCCACAGGCTGGCTGGCCGCCTGCTGGCGCAGGAGCAGAGGGTACTGGGTGAGCAGTGAAGCCTGTTGCCTCAGGAAGGTATGGAAGACAGTAACATCTGCCTCCGGGAGCTTCTGATTCACTTCAGACTTTGAAGAAGCTATTTTTAAAAAAACAGAAGGGAAGAGTGAGATCGAGAGTCGCTGAGATGACTCAGCGGGTTGGAGAGCTTGCTGTACAGGCCTGAAGACCCAAGTTCAGATCCCCAGCACCCGCATAAAAGCCGGTGTGGCCACATTACCTGTAACCCTAGTGTGGGGCTGGAGCTGGGGCTAGTGGAGACAGGAAACCACTGGGGCTTGCTGACCATCAGCCTCACCAAAAGACAGTGAGCTCCACATTCAGTGAGGGACCCTGCCTCAGTGGAGTAAGGTGGAGAGCAAGAGCTAACAGCTCCCCTGGACTCTGTCAGTGACTGTGTTCACACACACACACTCACATGCACACACATACACAAACACACATGCATACTCCCACATACACACATACAAACACATACACACTGACACAAACACACCCACATTCACATACACACACAGTCACACTCACACTCACACTCACACACAAACACACTCACAAACACACACACTGAAGGAATAGAGGTCAGAAACAAGGAACATATCATTGGGAAGTCAGCCTAGACTCCATTAACTTTGGCACCACGTATAATTATATGGTATACTTAAAATTCTAAGTCTCAGGCTAGAGAGATGGCTCAGTGGTTAAGAGCACTTGGCTGGTCTTCCAGAGGACCTGAGTTCCATTCCTGGCAACCACATGGTGGCTCATAACCATCAATATTGAGATCTGATGTCTCTTCTGGCATGTATGTGTACATGAAGATAGAACGCTCATATACATAAAATAAATAAAAATATTAAAAAAAAATTCTAAGTCTCAAAGTGTGACCCTCTGAACTTCACACCAGGAACCCAGGACCCAAAGTATAAAACTTGGGTCCACCCTGCAGACCTAAGGAAATGGAATCTTGTGACTTTAGAATCTGCAATTTTAACAAACTTCCTAGATAATTTTCTGTACAGTATAAACGGAGAAACTAACAGGTTGAAGCAAAGGGGTCTCCTAAGAATCATTTGCTTCCGCTTTCGGCCTTTTTGAGTTGGAATGGGAAGTTGGCTGTTCTTCACACCTCCCCTTGAGCAGGGTATCCCATATCTCAGAAGAAAAACCCAATGACTCTTCTCACCGTAGAGGACATAAGCCTCCAGGAGGTCGTGGACTAGACCCACTTCCAGATATGCCGCCGCCACATGGAGATTGGTGAGGAGCTTTTCGAGGAGACCATGGTTCCCGCTCTGGAGCTGGGGAGAGTGGATTGGGTTCATTAGGGATGTGCTTGGGCTGGTGAGGAGGAACAGGCTAGTGTTACAGCATGCCTACACATTAGGACTTGCACCCAGGACCTGGGACAAAGAACCTGAAGCCACTGGTGAGATTGGTGAGAAAGTGGAAAGGGATCCAAGAACGGCCCAAGCGGACTAAGGAATCTACGCAGTGTGGGGACTAACCAGGTGGTACGGTAAATCTTTCAGAGCCTCAGGAGGGCAACTTCGGAAGATGCCTGAAGCATCGGGATCACATGTCTTCCAGAGGTGGGCTGCGAGAACAGACATTGAGAAGGGCTTATTGCTGCAGCATCTCCAAGCTCTTAGGCTACAGCGGAGTTATCTACCCAGAGGCCAGTGGATGGTCCTGACCGCCAGGTCCAAGCCTCCTACTCCCGCCCAAGCTGACTCCGGCTGCAATAACCTGCAATGAGGATGTGCGCAGTCTTCTCTAGGCCCAGCCTTTTCCCATAGCGACGTTTAACTGCTGTCCTCAGAGGCCCATCGGAGAGGCAGAGACGAGCACCAGGGCGCTCCACAGGGCCCTCCCCTAGCAAACTGTCCCCGAGAGACGAGGAGAGAAGAGCAAGGGAGAAGAAACAGAGGCAGTCAGTGAACGTGCTGGCACAGAAATGTTCTGTCATTCCCACCACAGAGCTGGTAATACCACCAGCAGCATTCAGGGCCTGGGAGGCATGGGTTGGAACTATACCATAGAAAGAGTGAGATGAAGAATCATATGATGTCCTAACTTGAGAGGCAGTGAGCCTGCTGGGAGCTCAGCTGGGGCAGCATTACCTGCGTAGATTCTGGACAAGATAGGCAAATGGACCCAAGGGGTAAGGGTCTCCACTGTGACTGGCAGCCACTGCTTCTTCCCAGCTCTTAGTCTCCTTGGGCAAAACCAACCACATGCTCAGCACTGCATGCAGCTGGTCCACAGTCAGACCTGAAAATGCAAACTCTCTGACACGCCGAACCACACAGGGAATCCACCTCCGTTACACGCAACCCCTCCAATAGCTGGGCCCTCAGCCTCCCATCCTTGCCCAAGCACTGACCACTACGCGTGACCTCAAGGGCAGCCAAAACTCGAGGAAGGACCTCATGGCCATGCTCCTGCTCCAAGGTGCCCAGGATGTGCTGCAGCAGCAGTGGGAGAGTGGCGGGCAGGGTTCGCAGCCCCTCGGACACCTGGGAGCAAAAGAAGAGCAGGCTTTGTCAGAGAGGACGCAGACAAGTGACTCTGGTAGTACAAGAAGGGATGGAGTAGCAAGAACTGCAGGGAGGAGGAACGAAAATGTAAAGAAAAGCAGCTGAGAGAGAAGCAAAAGTCAAGGATAGGAAACAGGTGACCAGAGGAAGCCAAAGGTGAATGATGACATGATGGTGCGGTGCCCGTCACCTCAAGGATGGGCCTCTGACATGCCCATGGGGAATTATCTTGGTTGCATAATTGAGGTGTGAAGACCTACGCACTGTGGGGGGCATTGTTCCCCAGATGGATCTTGAACTAAAAGGGAAGCTGGCAAGCTGGAAAGGGGGCTCAGCAGTTAAGAGTACTTGTTGCTCTTCCAGAGGCATCGGTTTTAATCCTCAGCCCCACATGACGGTTACCAATCCTCTGTGACTCCAGTTCCAGAGGACCTGATGCCCTCTTCTGACCTCCACAGACAGCAAGCACACACAGAGAACACATATAGGTCAAACACTCACACATAAGATAAAATAAACAGATCTAATATATTTTTTAAAGTAAAGAAGCTGAGCGGGAGCATGCATTCATCCTCTGTTTCCTGACTTAAGTTCCTCATGGCTCCCTCACCACCATTAACTGTGAACAAGGAACACTTATACCCTTAAGTAGCCTTTGTCAGTGTCTTATCACCGCAATATAAAATGAAACTAAGGAAAAAAAATAATACCAGAACTTTCAGAGAGCAACAAAGACTTTATCGGGAACTTGGATAGGGCCTATTTGTGTGATATTTTAGTCAAGAATCAGGTTTCTTTCTGCTCATGTCCTGGGAACTTGAGGTGGAAAGGCCTACCCACTGTGGGCAGCACCATTCCCTTGGCTGATAGCCTGCACTTTGTTTAAAGGCAAAAACGTGTTGGGCACAAGGACTCATAGCTCTTTGCTTCTTGGCAGCAGGTGTGAGGTAGCCAGCTGCTCCAAGCTTCTGCCACTGGCTGCAACAACAGACTATAAACTCCAACTGTGAGCCAGAACCAAACCAAACCAAACAAGCAACAAAACAACAATCCTTCCACCCTAAGCTGCTTGTGTCAGGATATTTTATCAGAACAACAGAAAAGTAAGGAAGACCAACAGGGATGAGGACCGGAGACTAAGGAGGGTAACAGTAATGGGAAGCCCATTAAGATTTTGCGGACAGGGAACAACTGACCTGTTCATAGAGTATGAAGAGCCTCAGGTAGTCCGTGGCGAGGCGCAGGTACAGCGGCAGGCCTGAACCCTGCTTTGACAGCAGCAGCCGCATCTGGTCAGATGTGGAGGATTCAGCATGGGGATTAAGGGACATCTACCATAGTTAGGAAAACTTCCAGCCCAGCCCCCCTTAGCCATAATTCTACGCATCCTCTCTAGAGTGACTGGGCAGCATGGAAAAGTCTAAGTGGTCTTATGAAAAAAAATAAAAGTTATCTTATGAGCAACTTCCCCTGGCAGAGAGGTCTGGAAAAACCCAAAGAGCAGTCCTAGGAAGGCATCCAGTGGCCCCAGCAGAAGTCCCTCATGGCTACCCGATTACCCCCACACCCCCACCAGCCCAGGGCCGGGTCCAACCTGGTTGTTAAAAGGTGATTCCTCCAGCCGTTTCCCATACGGTGCCAGCTCTTCTCTCACAAGCTGAGCCCTCGAAGATGGGACCAAAGGCCCCAAGGCCACCACATAAGCACTCTGACTTTGCTGAAGGGTCTCTCCCAGGCCTGAGTCCCTAGACACACTCAGCACCAGGTGTACTCGCTGTGATATTCGCACAAAGAAACAGAAACGTAGGGGGAGAAAAGAAAAAAGCCTCAGTGAGGTCCGGCTCCTTATAACTCCATGGCACCCTTCTCTCCAACCTTCCCCCTCTCTCAGCTCAGCATCACACTCACTCGGGGAAGAGATTTGGGAATCCAGTCTGAAATCAGTTGTCCATTCCGATCCACCAACTTATCTGCCCCATCGATGATAAGGACCAAGGTCTGACCACGCTGCAGTGACTGAGCGGATTTGAGCAGCAGCCTCTGCTGCAGTTCCCACACCAGGCCTCTGTGTGTGAAGAGGTCAGGGTCAGAGGTGGGGAAGCAGGGACAGCAACATGGCTGGCTTATCTCGAGGTAGGTACATGCCTGTAAGTGCTGGGGAGGGCACTCGGCTCTCCCAGGTTTCGATGCAGGTGGGTACAAAGGCGTCTGAGAAAGTTGAGAGCAAGACACTGGTCAGGGCGGGCTGCTGAGAAGTGGAAGAAAACTAAGGGGGGCACATCAGGCCCGTCTGGAACCTGCAGGGCTGACACAAGGGAGGCCTGCATAGGGCAGAACAAAAACCATGTTTACGTTTTCCTGTGTGCACAGCCCCCCTGCCCTACCTCCAAAGCCCTTCCCCCTGCCTGAGATTCATACCAAGAAGGCAGTCTTGCCCTGTCCCGCCTGCCCAGTCACTAGGCTCAGCCTCCCACGGGGCATCATCAGCCCCTGCACTGTATCCTGAAGGAGGCGTGGTCGTGCAGGACTCAGGGGGTTCTTCAGCTGCTGAAAGCTGGCCTGGATCAAATCATCATCTGACATGGAGGCTGGCTGCTCCAACTGGGGCCCAGGCTGAGGGTCACAGAACACTGATGATGTTTCCACGTTTCTCAGGACCTCTTGGCCTAGAACCCAGACCCCCACCAACCTGCTCCCCACCCAGGGCTACCATGCTTGCTCCCCTCCAACATCAGCACTCCTGCTGACCTGCAGGTAAAGCTTCTGGATCAACCTCCACACATCCTGCAGAACCAGCTGTCCAAACTCCTCCAGCCCCCCAGCATAGGGCCGGCCAGTCACCACTCCTCCCCATTCACAGGAGTACCTGCAGGGAAGGCAAACAGAAGCAGTCAGAGTAGGCTCCCTTCACCACACCTCACCTGGATAAGTGCCTCCACCTCCCAGGGCTCACCTGCGACAGGTAACTTCTTTCTGATTGTGTAGGTATCTCTTCAGTTCTGAGACCCGATGTGCGGCCTCTTCTGACTCAGAAATAAAGTCAGGTTTCCAGGCGTCTGGCACAGAGCTGACCATCAAAGATACCCCAGGGGTTAGGCCAGATTCAGACTCCTGTCACCAGCCTGGGAGATAAGGCTCTGGCCCCCTAAAACTTTGCATTCAGGTTGAGATCTGACTTGGGGTGACAAAGACATGCGCTCTGAAGCCCATTTCCCTTTCAGTGCTGAATCCTGGGTGGTTGAGGACTGAATCTATCTGGCTTTCTGTGGAGGAAAACTTGACTTGGTAGCAACAGAAGGTACCTGAGGAAATCAGGATCTCGGAAGTAGATGAGAGCTTCAGCAGAGGGCTGCAAGCGTTGGCCACGATTCAGGAACTGCATCACCTCCATCTCTGTCACAGAACGCCCTGATGGGTACTGCTGGGCCTACACAGAGAAGGAAGACACAGGCAGGATCAGTCCCAAGCATCAACCAACCCTGGAAGCCTTCAAATGCCCAGGATTACCCTTATTTTAGTAAACGTGTGTCCTCCCTCCAGACACAGCTAATAATTACCAAATGATTGACATCTACTAGATATTTTAAAGTGTTACTAGTGTTGGAAATTGGATTCAGAACCTTACATATGATAGGCAAGTACTCTACCACTAAGCTATATTCCCAGACCTTTGGTGTGTGTGTGTGTGTGTGTGTGTGTGTGTGTGTGTGTGTGTGTGTGAGAGAGAGAGAGAGAGAGACTGACTCACCATGTGGCCCTGAGAGAGAGAGAGAGAGAGAGAGAGAGAGAGAGAGAGGGAGAGAGAGAGAGACTGACTCACCATGTGGCCCTGGCTGGCCTTCAACTCACAGAAATCCTTCTGCCTCTCACTCCCCAGTGCTGGCATTAAAAGCATGAGCCACCATGCCCAGATTCCCTGACCTTTTTCATTATAATCTGAGACAATGTCACTTAGTTGTTCAGGCTTTCCTGGAAGTCCTGACCCTCCTACCCAATCTCAGGTATACATGACCACACCCAGCTACATAAAATTCTATCTCATACTAACCTTGAAATGTACATGTTGTTTCTATTTAAGATGTGTTGAAACCGAGGCTAATTTAGACCACATTGTTTCCAACAAAGCCACATAGTCTATACATGTCCAAAGGGAGGCAACCAGATCTACCCTCAACCCTCAAAGGAATGGCTTCATCTAGGCTGTGGTCTCAAAGAGTCTTCTGCCTGTGTTTCCCTTCAAGACTCAAGGACCTACTGGAACAGCATCCCAGGGTTTCTGCCAAGCTGGCTTTTCCCCACTCCTGTTTCTTCCCCAGCCCCTCCACCTTGGCTGCCTTACCCAGTGGAAGTGAGGATGGTCAGGCAAGTCATAGTTGGGGGGAACATAGCCATAGCGGCAGCCCAGAATCCCCACAAACAGCTGTGAGTTCTCTACCTCCCCGAGGCATACTTCCAGTTGTCTGTAGGCATGATTATGGGAACAAGAAAGAGTCACTGGGGGTAGTTTCAAGCAATTCGCAATACAGGCACAAATACAGAAGAGGCAGGGCCCTGACGTACACTGGGCAAAGTGAAGATAAAATGCTCCTGTTGGTATCAAAAAGGCAAAGCCTTCCCTCACCCTCACTTGATCTAGCAGCCCCAACCCTGATCTGACCACTTGAGTTCAACCACTCCGTCCTCTCACCCCTGACCCAGGCCCTCCTCCCTGTGGCCCTGCACCTGTTCCTTAGGGTCTCTTCCTCAGGGATACCCCAGCGCAGGTCAATGGCATGAAGATTGATGCGGTGGGGGAACACTTGGGCCTGCAGCGCTGGCAGCACAGATCTCATCAGCAAGTCTCGCTCCCCATGCATGTCACGGAAGGTGGAGGAAATGAAGAGCCGGATGGTGCGCCATCTGTAGGTAAGTGCAGCGTTGGGTTTGGCCTAGGGATCAGTCCCCCTCTCAAGTCCACAGCCATAGGTACAATTACCATTCTGCACTTGGCATAAATCTCTACAGCAGACAGCAGAAGTGTCTTAGGGAATACCCTCGCTGTGGGACCAATGGTGGAAACCTGAAATCTGAGCCCCACTTGCCATTTCGTACATGCCTCTTTCTTCAGATAATCATTATTATAACGATAGCAATACTTCGAGGCAAACCTTGACCTCATCCTTAACTATGTTTAAGATATTAAAACCAATGTAAGGTTCAAGCTTACATTTGGCAAAGCCTGTATGATAAGCCACAGCCTGTGCTCTAAATCTTTTTACCTATGGCTATATTGTCAGGAAGTCTTCCCTATATTCAAACTTTTTTTTTTTTCTAGTAAAGCAAGGAATAGGTTTACAATCTGACAGTTTTCAGGAAGCCCCTGATTGGGGAGGAAAACTACCTTACTAATAGAACAAATGCCACCTTAGCAGACAGAATGGCAGTCACAGGAATTCTCCAGGTTCTGAAGGCCACCCTCCCAGGTCACAAAGTCACACAACCTAGACTGACCCATGCTGGGAAATAGGAACCAAGGGGCCAGGGACGTTCTCCTCCAGTGGCCGGAGAGACAGAACCTGCGTCTCTCCTGGGGGTGGGGGAATCTTGAATAGTTTATCTAGTTGGCCCACATGATCCAGAAGACGAGAGGCTCCATGCTCTGCAATGAACCTAAACAAAATGCATAATGGGAACAGAAGGTTAGAGATCAGAACCAGCAAGATGTTCCAAGAGAAACAGGGAACAAAACATGTCTGCCCTGTTCGTGGCACCCCTTAGGAAGACAGCCATAAAGCACGCTGGGTAGGTCTTGTCCACAATTCTCAACTTCAGCTAGGGGAAATCACAAGTTGAGGCCAGCCTGGGCTGTATAACAAGACCTCATCTCAAAAACCCTAGCCAAACAAGAGAGGTATCTGTAAGCCGGGAAAGCACACCTGAAAACAAGTGAGACTACAGAAAACAGAGGGTGAAGGAAGTCACCAGCCTGGCCCCTCCCACTCACTGTGCATGGTGACCTTATGATCCCTGGGTTATGGGTTAAGACCATCCCTGTCTTGGGTGATCGGCTCTGTACCAACTACAAAAGCTCCCAGTTGCTTGAGGCTTCCCAATGTGAGTTGAAGAGCATGGGCGACACCCAAGGAAGATTTCAGAAAGACACTTGCAGCTCTTCCAGAGGACACGGGGTTTGGTTTCCACCACCCACATGCCCACATGGGTGCTCACATCTGTTTATAACTCCAGTTCCAGGGAATCTGATACCCTCTTCTGCCTTGGCCACCAGGCATAACACATAGTTCATACACACATATGAAGGTAAAACACTCATATACATAAAATAAAAGCAAGTAATGTCATTCCCCACCCCCTTGAAAGAGGGTCTCGCTATGAAAACTGGGCTAGCCTAGAACTTACTATGTAGACCAAGCTGACCTCAAACTCAGAGATCCACCTGCTACTGCTTCTCAAGGGAATAAAGGTATGCACCACCACAATTGGCTTTCTTTTCCTTTTTAAAAATATATTTTTTTAAGTCTCAGTTATGTGTTTGTGTATATGTCTCTGTGTGGCAGCCTAAACAAGGCCTGGACAAGTACACCACCAATAGACCCACTGGGTCCCACTCTAAACAAAGAACCACAGGCAACTAAGGAATGCTGAGAGTGGGAGAAATCATCTTCCCCGGGGATGAGAACCAAATGTGTTACCCGGTACCAGTGCTCAGCCCTGAAATCATACACATACAACTAACACCAAAGGAACTGAGCAAGTTGTAGTCACATGTTTATACACATATGTATGTGTAAATAACAATATCAATGAAAAGGAGACTATAAACTTGAGAGAAAGTAAGAGGAGCAAAACATGGGAGGGACCGGAGAGAGGAAATAGAAGGGGGAAATGATATAATTATATCTCAATTTTAAAAGTTAAAAGAGAAGAACACAAATAAGATTATGAATAACAAAAATTATATATAAAATAATTGCAAACAACAACTCAGTAAAATAGAGAGGAAAGCTCTCTCCTTTTGTTTTTTTTTTTAAAGAAAAAATCCTGTGCTTATGTGTATGTCCACGGGTACGCGTGCACAGCGCAGCACCTGCAGAGGCCAGAGGCTTCAGATCTCCTGGAGCTGCAGGAACCTGCTGGATCCCTTTGCAGCTGGATGGAGTCACAGGAGGTGTGAGACACCTGGCAGGGGTCCTGGGAACTAAATCCATTTCCTCTGCAAGAGCACTATGTACTCTTAACCCACAAACCAATGCTCCAGCCCACTTTTCCTCTTTCTTAGTGGCTGTAGCACAAGCTTGGCTATATGGAAGACAGAACTGAAACACCATCTTTAGCCAGGAGGTGGAGGCTGTTGAGGGTAGAGGCATTAAGACAGTGAAGGCTAGAGTCCCTATCACACTGTGTTGCTGATAAGCCTAGATATCTGTGAAAGAAAATAAACCACCTCATTTTGAAAAATAAATACATACACGAACAGGCATAGAGAGTCTTTTAAGGGCATTCTAATGTAGCCTCCATCTCCTCCGATGCCCACTCTGTACTCACTTCAGGATCCCGTCAGTACAGCCTGAGAGGGTCACATCATTGGGATTCAAATTTGGTGATCTGTCAAAGGAAGAAGCAATCACTAAGCACCAAAACCAGTTCCTGGAGCCAGGTGTGGTAGTTTACCCCTGCAGTTCCAGGACCGGCCCCATGAAAACAGGAGGATAGCACATTCAAAGCCAGCCTAGGCTACAAACCTAGACTGTACCTCCCAACACCTTCCCTCTGTATAACAGCTTTGTGATCGATAGGCATATCACCCTGAGTGTACCCAATTTTGTCTTAAAAGAATTATGTGACCAGAGTACAGCTCAGCGGTAGGATACTTTTCTAGAAGGAGCAAAGCTCAGTGTCCAATCTCTAATAGCACAAAGGTATAAAAAGACCTTAAAGGTCCTAGAAACTTAAGTTCAGTAGAATTAAAAAGCAAGAAGGCAAAAGACAGGAAGTATCAAACAAGTGAGACTTTGGCAGAAAATATGGATCACTGACTTCGGACACTGGACAGGAACGACCAGCACCCTTACATGTACTGGGTTTTCCGTAGGAGAACATTAACAAAGAGGCACTTGGAATTCACATGCTGCCAGATCATCTGTTTGGCTACTTTCAGTTCAGATTCCATCCGTTGGTCAAATATGATGACCCTGTCAACCTGTAAGATGAAAAGAGGAAGCTGAGACCAGGGAACAAGGCTAGATTAGACATGGATAAGCTCAGAGCTTCAAGATGTCTAAGGATTGAAGAGTTAGAACTCTGAAGGAGAAACTGCAGCTCCTAAAAGTGCTTAGAAGGGACACCACTGCGCCTCAACTTAGGGTAGCATCAAAGAATCAGGGACGGCAGGGATGGGAAGAAAAGGCAAAGAATTAAGGGGCCATGCTGTGCAGTTCACTCATGCACATGACAGACGACTGTTCATTTCGTGAGCCACTGTTTTGGAGACGGGGTCTCTCTATGTAGAGCTGGCTATTCTACACAGTGAGCTCACTATGTAGATCAGGCTGGTTTTGAACTCACAGAGATCTTCCTACCTCCAATTCCTGCTGGGATTAAAGGGGTGTGCCATCATGCTGGGCTGTGAGCCAGTTATTAAGTTTGGCTACTTTATGTTTCTTGACGTGGGCCTTGAGCATGCTCAGTGAAGCACATTCTCTACACACCCAGCCAATACAGCCAATTTAAACATTCAGTTCGATAAAGGGCTTACGAGTATAATTCAAGGTGAAGCACTTGCCCCGACTTCAATTCCCAACACTACAACATTTCTATTATATTCAAGACACAGGTAACACATTCTCAGAATGCATCACCTTCTAATTATCTTACTACATTTCACTGTTATCTAACCCTGAGCATATTTATATCTCATTACTATGGAAATACAATGCAATGACAAGCTTCTGAGTGTTTCTGCACAGTTCTATATTCAGTGGCATAATGCTGGTAGCCTGAAGGCTGCCATGGCGGAACAATTCACACAGGAGAACTAGCAACTGTCATTAAGCAACACTTCTATCTTCCATTGACCACTAAAGATTTACCAGCACAACCCTGAGGAACTCCACTGAGCAGTGAGCTGATGAACGCAATACAAAGTTTGAAATATCAATTTGAAGGGTCAAAAGATCAGAAGCAACTAGACACATATCCCACATCTGTGACTTGGGAGGGGGAGGCAGAAGAATAAGGTTTTGAAGGCCAGCCTCAGCTATAGGTGACAACAAATGAGAACAGACTGTGGAGGAAATGCTAGGAGGGAAAGTCTCATGGGAGCTGAGAAAGACTCACAGGGGTCCTGTGGACAGCTAGAGACATCAGGTACTTCTCCAAAGTGTCCAGGTGGCACTCATCATTTTCTTCCAACTCCTAAAGGAAAGAAATTTGGGTTACAAGGTTGTGCCTGAGGTGTAAATGTTCTGCTCTGGATGCCGTTTGAATGTATCCCCCAAAGGCTCCTGTGTTGAAATTTGATCCCACTGTAAGGTAGAAAGAGGGGGCTGAGCTGGACCTTGGTGCAGACAGGTGAGGCCTAGTGAGATACTCTAAGGATATCAGGAAAGTACTCTTAGAAGAGTCCATGGTATCTCTGAGCTCCTGCAAAGATAAGTTGTAAAAACCTGAACCTGAGCCATCAATCACTCTGTAGCTTGTTTCAAGATGCAACCATCTTCTTCTGCGTGTATTTTCCGCACTTCACCTGCCATGAGATCCTCAACAGTCAGCCTATGGAAGGGCCATGCCCTCAAGCCTCAAGGGCTATGAGCAAGATAAACATCTTTCCTTTATAAAATCAGCTTGCCTCCAGTATTTCCTTATGGCGGTGAAAGACTAATATAATCAATTTTTAAAAAGCAGCATCAATTTGTTTGAGAAATCTTCAAAATTATGTGTGTGTGTGTGTGTGTGCGCGCGCGCGCGCGCGCGCTTCTTTTTCATTTCTTTTTTTTCTTGAGAGAGGGTCTCTTTATGTAGTCCTGACTAATCTGGAAGCCACTATGTAAATCAGGCTGATTGAACTCTGAGAGATCTGCCAGCTCCTGCTTCTCAAGTGCTGGGATTAAAGATATGTGCCACCAAGCCCAGCTTACATGGGAGAAAGAGAGAGAGAAAGCAAGAAAGCAAGAGAGACAGAGAAAGAGAGAAAGAGAGAGAAAGCAAGAGAGAGAAAGAGAGAAAGAGAGAGAGAAAGAGAGAAAGACAGAGAGAAAGAGGGAAAGAAAGAAAAAAGAAAGAAAAAGAGAGAGAGAAAGAAAGGAAAGAGAGAAAGAAAGAAAGAGAAAGAGAGAGAGAGAAAGAAAGGAAAGAGAGAAAGAAAGAAAGAAAGAAAGAAAGAAAGAAAGAAAGAAAGAGAAAGAGAGAGAGAAAGAAAGGAAAGAGAGAAAGAAAGAAAGAAAGAAAGAAAGAAAGAAAGAAAGAAAGAAAGAAAAAGAGAAAGAGACAGAGACAGCTATGTATCCCCATGCTGACCTCAAACTTGTTTTTCTGGCTTCTGCATCCTGCTTCCTGAGTGCTGGAATTGAGGCTGCACAGTCACGCCTGGCTAGTCATGCCTTAACTATCTGAGATACACCGATGCCTCTGTCCTTTATATATTTTTTGATAGCAGGGGTGTGTCTCTGACCTGTACTTGAGCCTGAAGTTTGATGGCAGTCTTCAGGATACCTTCATCTGCTGTGAGTACTGGTATCTTCTTCACAGTTCTTCTGTCACACAGCAAAACAGTCACCTGTTCTGCCCGAGCCATCATCATTCCAATCAACAGCAGCACATAGTTCAGGGGAGGCTGACGGAACAGAGCATCACTGTGAAATTAAATTTAGAACCCAACCTTGCCTACCCAGCTCTAGAGGCCAAACTCCTGGTTTGGGGAAATGAAAGAAGAATCACGGGTCTCTCAGAAGGGGTCACCATCAGCAGACCCTTTGAAGAACTGACTTTCGGGGAGCAGCAAGAAGTCAGAATCCCTGCCCAAGTCAATAACTGGGACACAGCAAAGTGAATGTGAGACATACTTGTGACCGAAATTTAGAGGTCATTATTAGCTAACCAAACTTGAAATGCTAGTATTATGATCCATAAGTCGGATTGACTAAAACTGTCTTAGGGAACCAACAACGGGGACATAACTCTTCTTAGAGCTTCTTAGAGTCTGTGTGGCTCCCAGAGAACCAGAGGGAAATAAAAGCCTCTCTCATCCTGCCAGCCCTTGGAAGATTTTTTTTTTTTTTTTTTTTTAATTTCTTTACCCCTTGTGAGTGACTCTTGGGACAGAGCCTGTCGGCATTTGCATCTGTGTCGTAGACCAAGACGGTTCGGCCTGGCAACGGGGCTAGGTTGTGCTTCACAGAGAGGTTCACCGCTGTCTCCAGGGCCTGGCGGTACCGCTCCAGCAGTTCAGCATCACAGTCCCACTGTCTACAGCAAGAGAAGACACGGACATGGCAGCTCAGAAGCTCGTCTGCCTGCGACTCTGAGGCAGATGGAAAGACAAAACGTGCCACTCCAATACTGAGTCCTCTCTCTCCCTCCTTCAGCACTTTCCTCTCTTCCCACAGCCTACCTCCATGGCTGGGATAGACCTTTCTCAATACCACCGGACTCTGACATGGCAGGAAGGCAGCGGCAGCGGCAGCAGTGGAGCCAGTGCAGAGACCACCTGCCACGCTCATCTGTACCTGCTTCAAGAGGCACGGCTTACCTCCTTACTAAGGGGTGCTAATTTTTCAAAATCCTTTCATCATTTTGTGTGGATGAGTGTTTTGCCGCCCTGAATGTCTGTGTACCATTATGTGCAGTGCCTGCAGAGGCCAGAAGACGGTTTGGATCCCCTGAGATTAGAGTTAAAGACAGCTATGAGCTACCACATGGAGGGTGGGATTCAAACCCAGATTTTCTGAAGAGCACCCAGCGTTCTCTCTCTCTCTTTTTAATAAAGGTTTGATATTATTTTGTTGTTGTCCTTTTATTAAAAATAGGCTATTTTCTCACATACTATATCCTGATTAAAATTTCCCTCCCTCCACTCTTCCCAGTTCCCCTGCACCTTCCCTCCCATCCAGATCCACTACTCCCTTTCCACCTATTAAAAAAGAACAGGCTTCTAAGAGATAATAATAAAATATAACTAAATAAAATATAAGATGAAACACACCAAAGTTGAACAAGACAAACCCAGAAAAGAGTCCAAGGGAAGACTTAAGAATCAGAGACCCATTTGTCCGCAAGCTCAGCAGTCCCACAAAAACACCAAACTGGAAGCCGTAACATATACACAGAGGACCTGGTGCAGACCCATGCAGGCCCTGTGCATGCTGCCCCAGTCTCTGTGACTGCTTACATGCTTTAATCATGCTGACGTAGAGGGCCTTGCTTTCTTGGTGTCCTCCATCCCCTCTGGCTCTTACACTCTTCCTGCCTCCTCTTCTGTGGGGTTCCCTGAGCTCGGGGCGGGGGTGGGGGGTGGGAGGATTTGTATCCAGTGCTCTTAACCACTGCACCATCGCTCCAGCCACGGGAGGGGGACAATTTTTGAAATAAGGTCTCACATAGACCAGCTTTCATGGCTTACTCATTGATGTTTTTTTGCTTTACCCAGATTGCATTACTGGCAGTTGGAAGGTGAGTTTTCTGTCTGTCACGCTACTGTATTTGTTAGCTGGAAATCTAAAAAGTGTTTCTTTCATCAGCTACGTCCATTGGGAGGCAAAAGCTAAAGCAAAAACCATCAGTGAGTAACAAGCGTGGTGGCACAAAACTGTAATCTCAGTACTGAGGAGACTGAGGTAGAAGGATCTCATATTTGGGACCAGCAGAGGCTACACAACAAGTTCAAGGCCAACCCAGGCAACACAGCAGGAGACTCTGTCTCCAGAGTCTAAAGAGATGGCTCATTGACTAAAAAGTGTGTACTGCTCTTGCAGAGGATGTAAGTTCAAGCCCCCACACTCCCCACAACTCACATCAGGTGGCTCACACCCACTTATAACTCACCCCATAACAAGAGACGCTACATACATTCACTGCATCTTTCAGAACCAGTAGAACTATCTCAAGCAACAGAGTTGAAGCTAGAGAAGTTCAGGTTTCATGCTTTTCACGGGACAAGGTTAAATATAAGTGCTGAAGACTGGATTTGGGGGTAAAAGCAGCAGGAAACAAACAGGTCTGTGGCACTAAATGAAAGCACACCTCCAGAGGATAATGGCTGGCTGGCTCTGTGACAGCTCCTTAATGCTGTCCGTGAGTTCCTTCGCCCTACTTTTCCCCCAGCTGGCAAGCACATACCTGGCCTTGTGCAGCCTCAGTTTCTCCCGCTTCAGCTGCTCGTATATCACAGGAATAGTCATCGCTGCCCGAAGCTGCTTACGCGTCAGGGTGCACAGGGAACGCTGGTGGGCAGGGCTCTTGCTATTTTTTGAGTTTCTAATAATTATCCGCTTTACCAATGTTATATTGGAAGGGAAGGGCAATGCTGTGAGGTAACAGGAAAATTGCCAAGTCAGGCAGCTTCTAGTCCCTTAGTATGCGAAACCCCCATGTCTATTAGGGCTAGCAATAGTCTGGCTACTGATTACACAGCACCCTAAATCTGCAAGGCAAGAGGCTGAAAATACCTGTCTCATTTACACAGGAGAGGCAGACAGGGATGGGAAGAAAAAGAATACCTTTGTTTCTGAGTTGAGCCTCAAGTTTGTCGATAGAATCATGAGCATTAAGGAATCTAAATGGAAACTGCCGGCTGTGGAGCACAGATTTCTGAAAAACAAGAAGAACAGTGAGCAGAGAACCAGAGAAAACAAGGAGCCGTGGAGCCTACAGGACCCAGACAAGGAAGCAGTAACTCTACCAGGCTCGGAGGATGGTGAAGAGAGAAAAACAGATCTCAAAAAGAAACAGAGGAAGAGGAAAGGGAAGAAAGAAAGGTAAAGAAAAAGGTAAAACGAGAATGTAACAGGAGCCCCATGTCTTTATCTTTATTTTTTTAAATTAAAAATTATTTTATGTGTATGAGTCTTTTGCCTGCAAGTATGTATGTACACCACATGTATGCCAGAAGAGGGCACCAGATCCCCTGGAAATGGAGTTACAGATGGTTGTGAGCAGCCATGTTGGTGCTGAGAATCAAATCCAGGTCCTCTGGAAAAGCAGCTGGTGCCCTTACCCTCTCCAAGCCATCTCTCTAGCCCCAGAGCCCATTTCTGTTTATACTACACCGATCCTGAAGTGAGCTTATTCACAGATGGGGATCCTTCTCTGATTCTGAGCTCACAAACTAAACATAGAAGTTATTACTCTCTATTATAATCTCTGGGAGACTGACCAAACCCCGAGACCTGTCCTTCCCAACATGTCTATCTTTCCATACATCTTACATCCCTCACAGAAAGAAGCTGGTAGCCAAGACCACTCTCAGCCACATGGAAGAGCCTGGCCTCAACAGGGGCAGCATCTCCTGACCAGCATCTTGTTGCTGAGCCACATACTTCCCACTGATCATACTTACCTCGTCCTGGAGTCTCTGGAGAACAACTTCATGGTGGCGGGCACTGATCCCAGTGCGCAGCAGGTTACACAGGTTGCGGAGCATGGCCATGAAGGGGAGTTTCCCCCTGTCTTCAGACATGCGGGACAGGATAAAGCGAGTGAGTGACAGACACAAAGTTGCAGCCCAGAGCAGGAAGCACAGAGCCACACAGAAGTTCAAATGGGAGAATGCAATCTGCTCTACTCAAAATGTTTTCAAGATCCAGCAACACGAAACAGGGATTGGCCTAAGGCGGGACGCAAAAAAACTTATACAACTCTGCTTATTGGACAGATGTTTTAATAGCAACTTCTGTCACTATCTGCTGGCTCTCGTTCCAGGTTTAACTGGTAAAATGTATTCCTCTTTTTCCACTCACTTGATGGAAAGAGAGCAGTGACTACCGCAACTGTCCTTCCTCACAACACCCTACCCCCCATCCCCTAGCAAACACATAAGTGTAACTTTTGGTTTTTCAAAACAGGTTTTCTCTGTGTAGCTCTAGCTGTCCTGGGACTCTCTCTGTAGACCACTCTGGCCTTGAACTCAGAGATCCACCTGTCTCTGCCTCCTGAGTGCTGCGATTAAAAGCGTGGGCCACCACTGATCAAACTTTCTTTTCTTTTTAAAATTACTTTTATTCGTGTGTGTGTGTGTGTGTCTGTGTGTACACACCACTTGTTTCAAGTATCCACAGAGGCCAGAGGAGGATCTAATATCCCCTGGAGCTGAAGTTACAGGTGTTTGTGAGTCGTCCGATGTGGGTGCCTGGAACTGAACTCAGGTCCTTTTCAAGAGCAATATACATGTTCTTAACTGTTGAGTCATCTCTCTAGCCTCAAGTGTAATTTTTTTTTTAAAGGAAGAATAGAAAGCGCTATATTTTCAGTGGGTATATAGTAATAAATACTTATTATTTTGGTTTAGTAAAGTGGAGGCTGTAGGTTCTAATCCGAATCCCCAAACTGGTTAACTAAATACCAAGTGCTCAGCCTTAAAAATCACGTACACACAAGTGACTTTACACAGACTGAGCGGGATGTATTTCTATATTTAGGAATATAACAAAAAAAATAAGGGCCATGAACTTGAGAGACAGCAAGAGGTCAGTACAAGAGAAGAGGTGGAGGGAGGAAAGGAAACCATGTAACTGTATTTTAATTTCAAAAAAAAAATATTTTAAAAGATCAAGAAACAAAAGGAAACCAGTTAATTGCCTGTGGGCGATCACATCCAGTTCCATCAAGGTTCTGGCCTCTGTGTGCACACTAAGTGACCAACATGGCAGCATAACCTCAGCACTAGGGAGCCTGAGGCAGGAGGATTGCCAGTTTAAGACTATCTGGGATTACACAAGTAGACATTCTCAAAAAGGGAGGGGAAAAGAGAGGAAGACAGAGAAAGGAAGTGCCTTTAGGGCTGTGAGCATTTCTATAACCTCAGCAGGAGGAAAAATAAGTTTGAGTTGAGTTTAAGAACAGCCTGGGCAATAAAAAGAAACTCTACCTCAAATTTAAAAGCAAGGCTAGAGAGATGCCTCACCAGTTAACAGCAATGGCTGCTTACCCAGAGAACCTGGGTTCACTTCCCAAAACCCACCTGGTGGCTCACAACCACCTGTAACTCCAGTCCCAGGAGATCCAATATCCTCTCCTGGCATTTTCAGGCACCAAGCACAAATGTGGTACACAGACATACATACAAGCAAAACATCCTTTGTGGTGGTTTGAATAAGAACAGCCCCTATACACTCCTACATTTGAACGTTGTTTGAAAGGATTATAAAGATTATGAGATGTGTGGC
This sequence comes from Psammomys obesus, assembly GCF_907164565.1. Lineage (NCBI taxonomy): Eukaryota > Metazoa > Chordata > Mammalia > Rodentia > Muridae > Psammomys > Psammomys obesus. The sequence goes on along the minus strand of NW_026590704.1, from coordinate 270,047 downwards.
CTTGTTGGAGTAGGTGTGGCCTTGTTAGAAGAAGTGTGTCACTGGGGGTGGGCTTTGAGGTTTTCAAAGCTTATGCCAAGGCCAGTCTCTCTCTCTCTCTCTCTCTCTCTCTCTCTCTCTCTCTCTCTCCCTCTCTCCCTCTCCCTCTCCCATGACCCTGCAGATCAGGATATAGCTCTCAGCTACTACTCAAGCACCATGCTTTCCCTTCATGATAATAATAGACTAAACCTCTGAAACTGTAAACAAGTCCACAATTAAATGGTTTTTGTTGTTGTTGTTGTTTTAATAAGAGTTGCCTTGGTTGTGGTGTCTCTTCACAGCAATAGAACAGGGACTAAGACACATAGACATATAAATAAATAAAATGAAAAAAAATTTAAAGAAATTAACCATAAAGGATGTAGCCTCAAACAAGATAAATGTCACAGTTGAATTTTTCAGGGTTAGTGATTCTCAGCCATAGTGAAAAAGTAAAGACATGCATATAGATTCAGCCTAGCACCACATCATTCTTTGTTATTTGTTTCTGTTGTTTGCTTGAGATAAGATCTCACCAGGCTGGTCTCAAACTAGTCATCCTCCTGCCTCAGCTTCCCAAGCACTGTGATTGTAAGTGTGCCTTACCACACCTACCCACATCCAAGCCCCTTCACCACTATATCTGAATGTGTAAATTGGTGAAAAGGCTGACAGATGGGGAGCATTTAATTCCCAGGCAATTCTTAGGCACACATCACCAGAGCCACCTACACAGAGAATAGTAAGTAGCAAAGCAATTCAAGCTGCCCCGAGCACAATATATAACAACCAGCACTGGGCATTTAGGCTTCTAAAGTTCCAAAACTGGAAAGCCTTCCAAAATTCCATCAAGGTCTAAAGTTATATAAATGTCAACAAAGAGAAAAATGCTTTTAAATTTCCAAAGACAAAAGATGAGACAAAAGGAAAGGGGTCTAGAAGAGAAAAGAACATTTGTTTTTCTTTATAAGGTTAGTCATTTATTTATTATATGTTTATGGGTGTTTTGCCTGCATGTCTGTCTGTGAACCATAAGCATGCCTGGTCCTGTGGAGGCTGGAAGACAGTATGAGATACTCCAGGACTGGAATTGCAGATGGTTTCAAACTACCACATGGGTGGTGAGAATCAAACCCAGGTCCTCTTGAAGAGCAACAAATGTTTTTAACCACTGGGCCACCTCTCCAACCCTTCAAAATGGGGTGAAGGGAGTGAGTCAGCAGTCAAGAATGAGTACAGCTCTCAGACAGGTACTAAGTTTGGTTCCTAACACCTACAGTGGGTCTGTAACTCCAGCTCCAGGGTATTCCATGTCCGTCTCTGGTCTCTGAGGGCACCTGGACTCACATGCACATACACCCAATTAAAAACAAAATAAATATTTTCCTTAAAACAATGAAAACATGAAAGACTTATGGCCAACTGTTGGGCAGAGTGCATGGAATCTTATGAAAGAAGTGGGAAATAGTAAGATCTGGAAAAGACAGAAACTCCACAAGTAGAGCAACAGAACCAGAAAATTTGAACACAGGGGTCTTTCCAGAGACTCATACTCCAACCAAGGACCATGCATGGAGATAACCTAGAACCCCTGCACAGATGTAGCCCATGGCAGTTTAGTGTCCAAGTGGGTTACATAGTAATGGGAAGAGGGACTGCCTCTGACATAAACTGATTGGCCTGCTTTTTGATCACCTCCCCGTGAGGGGGGACAGCCTCACCAGGCCACAGAAGATGACAATGCAGCCACTCCTGATGAGATCTGATAGACTAAGATCAGAAGGAAGGAGAGGGGGACCTCTCCTATCAGTGGACTTGGCGAGGGGCATGGGTGAAGAAGAGGGAAGGTGGGATTGGGAGGGGAGGAGGGAGGCGTTTATGGGGTGATACAAAGTGAATAAAGTGTAATTAATAAAAGTTTAAAAAAATAGACAATAAATGGAGAAAGGAAAGACTGAAGGTAATTTGGTCTTCCCAGTATGAATTTTTTTTCTTTTATCAGTATAGGTAAATGACTGAAGTTTTCTAGCCCTGTGTGAATTTCTTCAGAGGTTCTAACATTTTGAGATCTAATTTTACTCAGGTGGAATAATTATCAGGTGCAAACAGGGAAGCATTATCACCTTTTTGCCCTGTGTTTCTGAAGATTTGAGTATCACCTACACCCATCTGGAATCATGATCAACCTATGATATTCAACAGTGTTTAAAGTAGGTTCCACTGTCCACAGTGGTATGGTAAATGGCAAACCTCAAAACTCCAATTGTTTTTAGTTATGTAAATTAAATTGGAAAATAACTGCACCATTGTGTGGAAATCTTCAAGGCACAGAAACACAGAGGGGGAAGACAGAAAAGGACTGTGCTGGTCGAGGCCACCTACCTATGAGTTCCTCCCAGACAGAGGCTGTGTTTCCCCTCAAGCTCAGTTCCCGCTCCCAGGTCTCTGGCCTTTGGAGCTTCATCCGCTGTCCAGCTCTGCTAGAATCCCACGGCCCAGGGAGGTGACTCCGGGAAAAGAGCTCTAGGGTGGATGGGTACCTAGGAGAGAAAAGAAAGTACCTATCCTTTCAAAGCTAACAAAAAAACAGAAAAGTGCCAAAGTCGGCCAGTCATGTTCACAGCAGTGTCCACCTAAACTCAGACTGCTGGGACTGAGAACTACAAAGGACTGAAGCCACGAATGAACTGGACAGACCATGGCCATGGACTGTGTTCGAAATGATGTGTCTCACCTATAGCCCAGCAGGGCCTGGACGTGCTGGGCAGGCTCATGGATATGCAGTTGCTCTATCAGCTTCTTCAGAGTGAACCTTGGTAGCCTCTTCTTCTCTGGTACTGCATTGTAAGCTGCTTCAAACTGTGAAAGCAGCCCCAAATACCACAGGCTTTACTTCATCCATAAACATGGGATATCAGAAATAAAAGCTTACGCCTACCACACCATATCAGGAAATAAAGCACAAAATGATCATATACCTTTGAGGTAATTTCATTCTTTCTCTAAAACAGATTTGGACAAAGAATAGAAACAGCAAGGCAAAACATGTAGGAAGGAGATCCCAAAGACAGAGATGCAGCTAAGGGCTGCTGTTGACACTCCTGACAGTCCCAGCAACTTGGGAAGCTAAGGCAAAAAAACTGCAATAGATTCCAAGAGTGCAAGGTAGCATAGCCATGTGGTAGACCATCTCAAAACAGAAAAAGAAGAGAGAGAGAAGTTCTTTGGGTTCCAAAAGAAAAAGGGAGAAGAAAAATAACAGCTTTCTGAGAGTCCTTGTGTTTCAATCATACAAGACTGAACTATCAGGGGTTACTATGGAATAACTGGTTATAAAAAATAAGAATGAGAATAGAGAACATCCTTATTTTCTCAGAGAGAGAAAAGGAGGCAAGTCTTATCTCCAACATGAGTCTTAATTGTGGTGGCATCTGTTTGCTTTGAAAACTTTCTAAGAGGGGCTGGAGAGCTGGCTTAGTGTTTAAGAGCACTGGCTGCTCTTCTAGAGGACCAGGATTCAACTCCCAGCACCCACATGGTGACTCACAAATGTATGTAACTCTAATCCCAGGGGATCTGATGCCCTCCCCTGGCCTCCAAGAACACTGGCACACACATGGTACACAGACACACATGCAGACAGAACACCCATACACATAAAACAAATAAATAAAAAAAATTTTAAAACTGTATATGGAGTGCATACGTTTTATGACATTTTAAATTCATTTCTCCAACTGCATATGTCACCTGTCAACAAACTATAACACCAAGAACAACAGAGGGAAAAAAAAAAAGTAGTTCCCTACCCCCTTACTCTCTGAACCACACAACATAATGGCAACTGGCTATTGGAAGTTTTAAAATTGATGAAATTCTATTTCTACATTCAACCTAAAAGGGATTGTCCATACATACAGACAACTTCCGAGGAAGGAACTTACCGCAATCTGTTCGTTTTTAAGAGGCCAAAAGCTCTTTGGGAAGCATCTCCCTCTCTCTGAGAATGGACGTTCTGTCTTCTACAGGGACAGGAGAAACCATTTCAAACAGGGAAGTGGAGGTTGCCCATTCCAGTAGCCCTGACAGAGTATCTCTAATGAACAGGAAGCGAGTTTACAGAGATGACCCTGTTCTTCCTGGCGCTGAGCTCCACAAACATAATCTGGACCTCTCTGGCTCCTTTGCTTTCTAGAATATGGACATATCAGACACTTTTGTGTAGCATCCCCCAAGCTCATCATGTTCCTTTATCCCTCCCTCCCCAGAGAAAAGGGGCTGTGGATGCCCAGGGCTGAGGCGAAGACTGACTTGAGGGCGGGGTGGACGCCGGGAACATCTCTTAGATCGGTGTTTCCGTGGATTGTACTTAGCTAGCTGGTACTCATCAAACCGGGCAAATTTCTCAGTCATGGCAGCACGGAGGCAGGCTGGTAGAGGCACCAACTTCTTCTCATCTCCTTCTGCCAGGCTCTGTTGAGAACAAAAGAGATCAGCCAAAGGGAGACCCAACCCCCAACACGCGCGCACACACACACACACACACACACACACACACACACACACACACACACCAAGATCCTAGACTTCTGTGATAACAAGAATAGGGAACAATTTCTTAGTCCCATGTCCAAAATTACATTTCTGTGTACAAGGTAAGTCGGCAGGGTTTTCTGAGCTCATCATCATCATCACAAAGAAAGCCCATTGTAAGGTCAACTTTTTCTCAAACTTTGATCCAACCCTTATCTCACTACTCTATTAGTCCACTCAGCTCTTACGGAAAAAAAAATGTAACCCTCCCAGGCACTTGGACTGAGGAAAACTGAAGAAAGGCTAACTTATCTGAAAATTTCCTCCATGAACAACAGGGGTTGGGTTGTGAAGATCAAAGTACAAGGTACTAAATACCATACCTGGTAGAACTCGGCTACCTGGATCCAATCTGAAGGCAGGTGAACAATGGCACAGTAATACCGTCGTAAGTGGGGACGGCAGGCTGGCAAGAAGGCAGCAATGGCTAAGACTGCATTGGCTACCTCCCGGATGTTAAGTTGCTGCCTAGCATACAAGGATGCCTACGGAAGAGGGTAGAAGAGATTGGAATGTTGGTCCCCTATCCCCTAACTCCATGCCCTAAACTATCTCGCTTATTGAATCTGCTACTATAAAACCTTTTTGGCACATGCCACAATACCTACAAAATATCAAGTGCAAGCAACACTTAGTCTCCTGACCATCTGCTCCACCAACCAGGCCTGACCTTGGTTGAAAGACCCTTCATACCAACACCTATCAAAAACTTACTGATGGCAACATGGATGTGATGTAAAAAAAAGTTAAGGCAAAAATAATGAGCTGATAACTAGTTCTCATCTTCCTGAAAACAGCTTCTGAAATCTTTTTGGTAACTTTCAGCATTAGAATTATGCAAATTATATTAAGAAAAAGATATTCACTATCTAAATTATTCCTTGGTAAAAATAAAGCACTACAACGTTAAAAAAAAAAAAAAAAAAAGAAAAGAAAAAAGCTTACCAAGGGTTAAAATTGCTGATTAAGCCTGCATTGTCCAAAGCTTCATAGAAAACATTTCCCCCCTGGTCCTAGTTAGTTTTGTCCACTTGGCACAGCCTAGAGCCATCTGAAAACCTCCGTTGAAGGACTGCCTAGATCAGATTGGCCCATGAACATGTCTGGGGGGGAAGATCGTCTTAATTATCAATTGACAAAGGATGGCCCACCCCATTCTGGGTGGCACTGTCCCTCAGCATGTCATCCTGGACTGTAAGAAAGTTAGCTAAAGAGCTGGAATTGGTACAAATACTTTTGAATAATGGTTGATCAGTATCTGAAATTTTTAATCTTGGCACAAAACATATACAGTATAAATGCTTCCATGTGCACACTGAAATGGCATATGTGCTCATGACAACATTATTTGTGATGGCCCAGAGGTAAAACAATTCACTGTTAAATTGTAGCTATAGATAAGCTGTGGTATACAGAGTATCTTCCAACAACAGTAAGCTTTAGCTGTGTGCAACATTGTGAATGAATGTTACAATGTTGGCAAAAGACTCCCCTACCTCCCCATAAAAGCCCAAAGTATAATGTATACATATATGACATTGAGAGTTGGCGTTAGAAGTTAGCATCCTAATCATCCCTACCCTTCCCCCAAAGCCAGGAGGATCTAACTGAGGGTTCCTTTTTCCTTAGTAGGCAACTTCTCTGAGGGTGGTGGCTGTTTCTGCTGAAGGAGGAAGTGACAGGGATTGGGTCTGAAGTAGGTTCTGGGAGAGACTGTAGTAATGTTCCGTTTCTGCAACTAGTTAGCCAGATTAAACAACTGTGTTCGTTTTGTGACAATCCTTTGAGCTGTATATATCCTGTACACAATCTTGTCAGGTTAAATAAAAGGAAAAAGGCTAAAAAGGAAAGAAAGAAAGCTAAGCATGAGCCTGTAGAAGCCAGTAAGCCGTGTTCCGCCATGGTTACTACCTCAAGTTCCTGCAGTAACCTCCCTCAGTGATGGATTGTGACCGGCAAGAGTAAGTAAAAAAAGAAAAATCCTCTTTCTTCCTTCCCTAAGTTGTTTTTGGTTAGAGTGACTTTTCACAACAACAGAATGAAACTAGGACATGACTCTTCTCTGCTCCAGGAGCAGCCATTATCACTCCGCACACTGACGTTGGGGGAAGCATCTTATTTACCTTTGGAACCAGAGCCAAGTTTCAGTGTGTTGATAAGACTCCCTCAGGTTAGCACTGTGCATTTAGCCTGTACAAACCAATCCTAGTGTATCCCCCATTTCAGCTTTCTCCACAGAACCCCAGGAACTAGGTCCCAGACTTACCCAGATGTCTTGCTCCTTTCCTGAGCAAACATTCCTTCCGCCCCCACAGAGAGCCAGTTACCAGCTCTTCATACCATAACCACACTGCTACTGCAATACCTTAAGGATGAATTCAGGTTCCAAGAGGGCCAGTGCACTACAGATTTCAAGGATGGATGCGCGGGTACGGTCAGATGCATCTTTTATGTTCACATCTGAGGCCACGGCAGAGCACAGTAGGGTCAAGAGCGCCATCTACAAATTGGGAAACACAGGAGAAAAGAGGAGGAAGTAAGGATTGATCTACACAGGCCAACTTGTGCAGTCCAGAAAGAGGAGCCTCGGAGATGGCTCAGTGGTTAAGAGCACTTGCTGCTCTTGCAGAAGACCAAAGTTTAGTTCCTAGTACCCACATGTTGGTTCATGACCTCCTTTAACTCTAGCTCCAGAGGATACAACGTCTGGGGTGATGTGGGGGGAGGGGGCAGAGTCTAACTCTGTAGCCCTAGCTAGAATTCACTATTATAGAGCAGGTTGGCTTCAAACTTCCAGAGATCCACCTGCCTCTACCTCCCAAGTACTCAGACTAAAAGTCATGTGCCACCAGAGGGGTCTGACATCCTTCCTGACCTCTCCACAAGCACAAGGCACACACACAGTACCTCTACAAATTCAGGACAAGTGGATTAGGAAGCACAAAATAAGAACAGGATCATGTCCCGTCTGCCAACTTCCACCTAGGGAGATGTCCTGCTCTGGTCTCCATCCTCACCCTTCCCTCCACCATCAACCTCCCAACACTAGAATTTTTACCTTCTTTTCCTGGAGGACCTGGTCAGTGGTTTCAGGATTCGATTCGGAGTGTCCGGGTGTGAGTTTTGGGACTGGTACCTCCACATCTCCTTCCTCTCCCAAGCTTAGACTGTACAAAGGCATGGGGACTTCCGCCCTGTCTTTCTCTGCCCATGTTTCCTTTTCTTCCGAGAAGCCCCGCTGACCCTAGAACCAGTGGCAGTTACAAATCACACCATGTACACATCAGAGCCTCAAACAGAAGGGTCGAGAAGTGTCTCCCAGAGATGTGAAAGGCCACATCTCTAAACTAATGAGCCCTTTCCCTTCACCCCCCCCCACACACACACACACTAACCACCTTTAGTCTGTCCAGTCTCTAGCTTGGTACTCTTTCTCACACTACCTTTCTCTAGCCAGGCTTCTGAGTGCTTACTCAGGTGCTCGGTGATCTTTTCCACTGCCATCTCATGATTGGCAGTCTGAAAGCCCAAGGCCTCTCACATACCTTCCATGCACATTGTGATGCTTTCTGAGTCAGAAGAATGCCAAGCCCCATATCAATCCCCCAGAAGCCCCAGGCTCCTCCAGGAGTTTTGATGGAATAATCTATGTTTGACTCTACAAAGCCCTAAATCACGGCAGGGTGACAGCTGTTGTACTTTGGACCAGAACCTTGTCAAGCACATTTTCACTGGCTTGATTTGAGAGATGGGGAAAGTAAAGCTCCAAAGGGATATTAGCTTTGCCTAAGGCTATATACTTTATAGTTAGCAGAGCTACCATAAGGTTCAGGTTAACTTTTCCCCAAGTATCTGCATACGAAATGTGTCCCTGTCTGCTAATTCTGATCCATGTACTAACTGCGCTCAATGGATGTGTTAAGTGCACGTGTGTTAGCATATTAGCATACAAAGGAATGAGCCCAGACATAGTAGATATACCCACATCTACCCTCAAAGGCACCAGGCTGACTCTGTTGTAATAATCATGTTGGCTTTCTTTCTTTTTTTTTTTTTCTTTCTGGCTGGAGAGACAGCCGTGGGTGCTGGGAACCAAACTCTTATATTTTTGGGCTTTCTTCTTGATCAGAGGTTTTCTAGAGACAAGGACTATTTATGTGATCTATTACCCAGAATCTCTAGATATTTGATAAGAATAAAGATGCCAGTGAAGACAGCCCTAAGGTAAAAAAAAGCACCTCAGAAAAGGCCATGAGAGACTGGAGTGGTAGTTTGCCTGCCTACCATTTCCATGCCTCTGGGTTAAATTCCTAGAACTGTCCAAGAGAATTAAAAGACTGACACCAAAAAAAAAAAAAAAAAAAAAAAACAATGCTCTGAGGAAAGGTCCCCAGACAGAGCATCAGAGGAGGAAACTAAGGCACTGAAATCTAGTGACAACAACAACAACTAGAAGGCTAAGTCAAGACGACCATCCGAAAACAATTACCAAAGCTACTTCCTGAACTGGAGCCATAGTAGAGATGGATTCCAGGACCCCGGGACCAGTTGAAAGGTCTGGTTCCTCAGGACAACATGGAACCTTCTTGGGAGGAAGCTTAGGAACCAGGCAATTGCTAGTTTTCGGGCTACCCAAATCAGCTGGCCTCATGTGAGAAATGTGAAGACACTGGAGCAAGGGGCTGGTAGATACAGTGCTCTTTACAGTGGAGAGGGTAGCTAGACATTGGTTCTCCAAAGAGAGGATGTCTGGCTGCACAGATGTACATCTGTGTATTTTCTTCAGGGGCTGGAGGTCAGGGAGCATGGTCAGGCACCGGTTCTCCAAGGAGAG
>NW_026590704.1:256625-260589 GCF_907164565.1 Psammomys obesus | reverse complement strand
CCAGGGAGCATGGTCAGACACCGGTTCTCCAAGGAGAGGATGTCTGGATGGGCAGGCATCTCCCCACAGAGTTTCTCCATAGCTGCAGCACAATCAACATATGCCTAGAAGGACAGAAACGGGTGATGGGTTGCGCAAGAAACACATCAACTCCACATTCATCTGTTTGTGCCAGTGATGTGCAAAGCGCAAACAAAATTTTCATTTCTTTTTAAAATCAGATGATCATCATCATCATGATCATTATGTGTGTGTTTATGTGTTGAGAGAGAGAGGGAGAGGGAGGGTGTCTGTAAGTTTGGGCACACATGATCACAGCATGTATGAGGTTAGAAGACAACCCTTAAAAGTTGGTTCTCTCCCCCAGAAAATGGGAGCTGGGGATTGAACTCAGGTGGTCAGGATTGTACAGCAAGCACTTTTAGCCACAGAACCATCTTCTTGGCCTTCTCCTCCCACCCCCATTCAGAGAGAATTCTTAGGGAACAAGGTGGGTAAAGGAAAAGCAGAAGATTAGAAGGAAAAAGAAGCCTGACATGGTGGTGACCTGCATGGAATCACAGCTAAATAGGAGGGCATAAGAACATGGAGGCTAGCCTGGGCTACAGAGCAAATCCAGATCCATGTTAGTTACACTGACACTCTCTTTCTCCAAAGAAAGTGTGCCCTGCTTATTCCCCTCATGTCTCTGTACAAAAAAAAAAAAAAAAAGCAGTAATGGCAAGCAGATCTGACACACACCTACACTCCTCGAACATGAGGCAGAGGCAGGAAGATCAGGAGTTCAAGGTCATCCTTGGCTACACAGCAAGTTAAAAAATCAAAGCCACCCAGGACTATAGGAGGCTTTGTTCAAAAAGGCTGGGTCAGTTGATAAAGCAGCCATATGAAAAATAAGGCCCGGTTGTCTGTGATTGGAGTCCCAACAGTGGGAGATAGGTAGATTCTTACAGCAAGCAGCCAGCCAGCCTACCAAAAATAAGGTGATATGACCCTTTAGCCTCCACATTCTTGTATATACATCCACACATGCATACTCTTCAATATACAAACATGTACACACACACACACACACAATGAGCAATAAGGAATATCAGAATTAATCCAAGATTGTATGTATGCATGCATGTATGTATGTATGTATGTACGTACGTACGTATGTATGTATGTATGTACGTATGTGTTATGTATTGAGACAAGGCCTCACTACGTAGGTCTGGCTGACCTGGAACTACTATATAAAGATACCCTCCAACTCACAGAGAACCACCTGCCTCTGCCTCCCCAGCCCTAGGATTAAAGGTGTACACAACCACAGCGGGCACAATCCACGACTGAAAAACAAGTTCTCAAATAAAATTTTAGGTTAACAGAAAAACAAAGGCATGTAACTTTTTTTCCTCTCTGGAGTTTACGAAGATTCAGATGAACTTCTGAAATCTCACAAGTTCCACCCCGTGTTCCTGAGATAGCTGCTATGAGTAGTTTTATACTAGCATTCAAACGCTTTCTGTGCATTTACAAGTACGTATATCTGCCTCCACTTGTACCTCCGCCCCTTTTCTTTGGCTTTGCAGGCGCTATTCTGGTCTCAGAAGGTGCCATGTCGGCACCTTGGTGTCCATCTCTGTTAACCGTGGTGGACAGTCTAGCAAGTTTCTGTTGCTAAAAGTGGTCACAGCGCCCCTTTCTGTGACGACCACTCCCTCCTTCCGGGAGCACTTAAGGCAAAAGGAACCCATTCTCCTGGGCCATCAACTCCCCCCTCCCCCACAGCCCTTCACCCCAGCCAGCGGCCTGGAAGGACTAGGCAGCTGCACTGCGCTCGCCCGGAGGCCCTTCCCAGAGTCCAGCCACATAAGTCTCAGCCAGGACTCTACCTGCTCTTGGGACTGGAAAAGCTGTGCGCAATGAGGGGCGCGTTGGTTCTCCGCAACAGGGAGCAGAAAACGGCCTGGATAAGCGCGTGGAAAGGTGGGAAGCAGAGAACTGAAAGAAAAACAGCACTCAGGAAGACACAGTGGCAAGGCTGGGCAAGGGAGGAGGGAGCTGGCCTGTGGGCAGGGCGGGGCAGTGACCTGGGCGGGGCTGTAGGCAGGATTGCCGCGGGCAATAAACGCATAAAACGCCGGGACTGCAGGCTTGGGCTAACCACACCCAGTTTGATTTGTACAGTTTAGGGATCCGTACTCCCGGCCAGGCCAACTTTACCAATTGAGCTATATCCCCCACCCAAAAGAGTCATGTTCTGATGGTTTTATGTATTTCAACACCCCCCTCCAGAGGCTTATGAGCTAGTATCGTGACAGGTTGGCCAGCTTTTGGGAGGTGGTGAAACCTATAGAAAGGAAGTTAGATCTCTGAGAGTGTGCCCTTGAAGGGGCTGAGAAAGTCAGTTCCCTTCTCTGCCCTCTGTTTCCTCTTACCCACCATGGAAATGAACAATTTCCAACCCCACTCCACACCATCCAAGGTGTGCTTTTTACCACAGGCCAAAAGCAAGAGAGTCAAGAAATGAAAACCGGAATGAAGGCACACACATTTAATCCCAGCACTGAAGGCTCAGGCAGGAAGGTCATAGAGTTAACTCCGCCCATGGTATTTGAGTCATCATTTCGGTTATCTTTTTGTTACTGTGAAAAATTACCTGAGATAATAAACCTTTGTTGTTGTCGTTTTTGAGACAGGGTCTCTCTGTGTAGCCCTGGCTCTCCTGGAACTCGCTATGTAGGTGAGGCTGGCCTCTGACTCACAGACATCTGCTTGCTGGGAATAAAGGCTTGCACCACCACCATGCCCAGCAATCAGCTTTTTTAAATTTTGATTGGCCGGGGGGGGGGGGGGGGAGTTATGCAGTCTGGCCTGCAACTCACTATGTAGACCAGGCAGTCCTCTAATTGCTCAGAAATCAAGAGAACTTGTTTTTGCGGAAGACTCAGGTTCAGTTTCCAGCACCCGCATTGTGCGTCACGACCACTGGTAACTCTTCTAACGCCTGAGAGCAGCCAGAATGCACGTGCACACAGATAACACGTGGAGGCAAAACACCCATAAACAAAAAAATGTTTTCTATTTAAAGTACCACTAGTCAGGTAAGATAGCATACCCCTATAATTCCAGAGAATTTAGAGGCTGAAGCAGAGGGGTCTCAAGTTCCAGCTGGGTTTCTTAGGAAGTATTTGCAAACAAACATAAAACTAAAGATAAATAGTAATTTCAGTTCAATTTAGTTTGTTGTTTTGTTTTTGAGACAGGGTTTCTCTATGTAGCCCTGGCTGTCCTGGAACAGTGCTGGGATTAAAGGCGCGTGCCACCACTGCCTGGCCCAGCGGATTTCCAATGGCTGGCAGAATCATTCAAAATTGTAAACATAAGAATGCCCCCTCACTGTGGAAGAGCTCTGCACAGTTACTAAATGCCTAGCAACCTTGGGTTCTACCTATTAAGTGCCAAAAATAATCCTGATTGTGAGAAGTGTGTGTTTGCGTGTGTGTAGAGTGAGAGAGAACCAGTGACTAAAAACATCCCAAGTGTGCAGTACCACCCATATTAATAGCCATCAATCTCAAGCTCAACATCTCTATAGGGAAAGGAGATGAGTCTGCTAACCCTTACCACAAGACCTCAAAAATCTAAAAGAAGGGCTATGCAAAGTTAATGAAATAGGATGTTCTATTTTGCTTTCTGTTGCTGTGATTTAAAAAAAACACAAACAAACTGACCAAAGTAACTTAGGAATGAAAGCCCCCCCCCCCTTAGAAACCTACTATCTTTATGTGAAGCCAAGATAGAAACGACAGAGGAATGCTGCTTTACTGGCTTGCTCCTGCTTCTGCTCAGCTAACTTTCTCAGACAGCCTAGGCCCATCTACCCCAGGGTGGTACTGCCCATGGTGGCCTTGGCCGTCCTCACCAATTAATAATAATAATAATAATAATAATAATAATAATAATAATAATAATA
>NW_026590704.1:248267-256615 GCF_907164565.1 Psammomys obesus | reverse complement strand
TAATAATAATAATAATAATAATAATAATAATAATAATAATAATAATAATAAATGTCCCACAGACATGCCCATAAGCCAATCTGATGGAGGCAGTTCCTTATTTGAAGTTCCCTCTTTTCAAATGGGTCAAGTGAAGAGTTTAAGTTAGCCTGAATATAACTCCATTTTGAAATAAAGATCTTGACCGGGAACTGAATTCAGGTGCCAGGAAATATCACAGAATGTACACCTGGCAGAAAACAAAGTTAACTCTCCTAGCAACAGCCTCCAGGAAATATAACAGAATAAATGCTTCATAGAAAATAGAGACAAACTCCCTGGCAATAATCAATGGGAATCGGTTGAGAATCGGGTGGGAAAATTCTCCCCAATGTTTCAGGTATGGTTTAGAAAAATAGCCATTGTGATTATATGCCTTAGCCATTGTGATTGTGTGCCTCAGAAGAGGTCACCCCCCTGCTAAACTTCACCCAATTCTGTAACGACAAGGCTTATGCCCCCCTGCTTGCTGCCATGGAAACCCCCGATCACAGACTTTCCCTTTAAAAATCCTGTTCACTCGGAGCTCAGGGTCCCACTTCTCTACTCTTGCTTCAGTGAGACTTAGGTCCTGAGTTCGTTCGCTCTCATAATAAAGCTCTCTTGCAATTGCATCAAGTCGTCTCCTGGTGGTCTCTGAGGGTCCCGTGAATCTGGCGTTTCACAAGTTGACAACCAAGAATAGTTTCCATATGACTCAGCAGTCAGAAGCACTGTGGCTGCTTTTGCAGAGGGCCAGGGTTCGGTTCTCAGCACCTCCATGGTGGCTAACTAACTATTGCAAATGCAGTTCCAGAGGATCTGAATCCCTCTTCTGGCTTCTTTGTACAGTGCACTCATGTGACGAATTACATACATGCAGGCAAACACTCATACACATTAAATTAAAATAAATATCTTACATGTAAAAACGATAACCACTGTAAAAGACATACCGAGAAAAGGAGAGACCCCATCTATGACCTTTCATTTTCTGGAATGATGGTGTTCTAGGTCCAACTCAGAGCCAGGAGCATCCTAAGCAGGCACTCCACTGCAAAACTACACTCGTCATCTCTAAAGATCTCAGTTATGTATCATTCTAGAATTGAGCAACATCTCAGAAAATATACATCCTTGTAGGCTCAGCAGGAAACACTGGTTTTATAGACAGAAAGGCTGAAGGAGGCAAAGACGAAAGAGCGAAAGGTAGATCAGCCTCTCAGCTACTTTCCTTACAACTGCTGACCAGGGGCACTTAGCAATAGAAAAATAATTAGTTAACATCAAGTAAATTTAGTAAAAGCAAAGAAATCTTCCCCATCATAGCAACTGAAGCTGGGTTCAAGCCGTGCCCACCATCTCTTGGACCCGAGATCTCAGTTCAGCCGAGCAGCTCAGTGTTATGAAGCTTTAACATTAATAAGTATTTTTTAAGACTTATGTTTTAACACAGTGTTCTCCCGCATGTGTGCCTACACGCCAGAAGAGGCACCAAATCTCATTATAGATTGTTATGAACCACCTTAGCCTCTGAGCCATCTCTGCAGCGTGTGTATTTTGTTTATTTGGTCAGTTGGCTCGGTTTTTTGAGATAGTAAGATAGACTTGCTACAAAGTCCTGGTTGTCCTAGAACTCAATATGTAAACTAGGCTGGGCTTGAACTTGAAGTGATTCTCCTACCTCCATATTCCCGGTGCTGTGGGATTGTAGGCATGTATCTACCACACCGTTTTTAGTTTTGGCCTGTTGAGCCAAAATGTAGAAACTTTATCCAAAACAGTGGTTTCCTGTCATTTTTATTTAACAGGTTTAATAAGGAATACACCTTCCAGCCTGAATTGTAAGTGATAGATAGGACAGAATGAGCTAATTGCAAGATGGAGTTAGAGTATATAAATGTGGAAGCAGCTCTTAGCCACGATGCAGGGGGAGCGGGAGAGAGAGAGAGGGGAGTGAGAGTAGAGAGCAGGGGTGGAGAGGATTGGGGACCAAAATGTCTAGATTATACAGTGAAGAGCTTCTGGGAGAGGGGAAGTGCTGCCCCTGGACTGGGGAATGGCAGTGTATGCCAGCCACGCCCTGCAGCAGATAGGGACTGAGAGATGTCTGAAACCAAACAATAAGTATATACATTAATAATTTGGCAGACATAATTATATGCCTGTAGACTAAGCAGAAGCAAGAGAATTGCTGCTGCATGTTTGACACCAAACTCCAAGCCATCTGGGGCTACATAATCAGATCCTATTTCGAACAGTAGAAAACAAAATTAAAAATTGGACTCAGTTTCTTTTTTTTTTTTTTTTAGGAAGCCTGTGTGTGTGTGTGTGTGTGTGTGTGTATTTTTTTTTAATTTTTATTAATTACAGTTATTCACTTTGTATCCCCCCGTATCTCCCTCCATCCTCCCCTCCCAGTCCCACCCTCCCTCTTCCCCACCCGTGTCCCTCTCCCAATCCACTGATAAGGGAGGTCCTCCTCCCCTTCCCTCTGATCCTAGCCTAAGACAGCCACTGACTGAATCTTAAAGTACATTTCTGCTGGGATTGGGAGAAAACATAAGCTTTCTTTGCTTGGAAGAGAGAAAACTTTTGACTAAGAAGATGGTCACCAAGTCCAAACTCAGCTTGTCTTTTAAGTGGATGATGTTAAATGTTCATTGCCCACATTTACTTCTTTGAGTTGAAGCATTGTTTCTTTAGATTAAAATCTTTGTTGAATTGGGAGTTTTGCCAAATCAAGTAACTATTCAGAGCCAATGAGACACTGCCGTTTTCCACTACCTTGAATTCATTTAGTTCTCAAATATCATATTTTCTTTATCTTCAAGTGCTTAGAGAACCACTCACTTAAAAAAACCTTTTTTTTTTTTTTTTTTTTAAGCCAGGGGTACTGTGGTGCACGCCTATAATCCCAACACTCAGGGAGGCAGACGGAGGCAGATCTCTGAGTTCGAGGCCAACCTGGTCTACAAAGTGAGTCCAGGACAGCCAAGGCTACACAGAAACCCTGGCTCAAAACAGAAAAAAAAAAAAATTAGATTTATTTTATTTTTAACATCTGCTGGTGCGTCTGTGTGTAGGCATGTGCTTGGATGCCCTCCAAGGGGGAGGGAGGGTAGAGGTGCTGTGTCCCCTGGAACTGGAGATAGAGGTGGTTGTGAGGCACTTGACATGAGTGCTGGGGAGAGAACCCAGGTCCTCTGGAAGAACAGCCAGTGCTCTTAACCACTAAGCCATCTCTCCAGTCTCTAAGATTTATTTTTTCAAGTTAGCATACAAAATAACGGATTTAATCATGACATTTTGTTTCATAAACATTGTTATTAATTCTCACAGAATGTCATACCATGTATTTTGATTATATTCGCACCATCCTCCCCCTATAATTATGGCATTTTCATGTGCACATGTCTTTATATGTTATTCTTGTTTGCCCATTTCCCCAGTGGCCTGTCTCCCTCTTGCTCTGCTCCTTCTCCCCCAAAGTCCTACTTTCATGTCACATGTACTCTGTTACCTTTTTTTTTCTTTTTCCATCCTTCCCCAGCTCATTTTCCTCTCTCTATTACCTACACCCCTAATTGTTGTTGAGGGACATTGAGCTTCAGTGGCCGCTGGATGATAATAACTACACTGATTTGCCTCTAAGTTGACAGTATTTCTTCCCTTCAATCTTTGGAAGCCTTTTAAACAGTCTTATTACATTTTTATCTAGTTTGTGTGTGCACACATACATGCACGCCCCGTAGCACATGTTCAGAGATCAGATAACTGCCTGTCTACTTCCACCAAGGGGGTTCCAGGGAGCAAACTCTGTTGTCAGACTCATCAGCACGCATTTACCAGCAGAGTCACCTTGCAGGCTGAGGAAGTCCTTTTCAAAAGACCCTTACATCTGTTAATATTGCTTGCTGTAGTCAGTTGTAGTTCTCACTCACTGCACTCCTCCAGTATGATTTAACAAACTTCTATCAAGGGCAAAGCACAAACTACAGGTATATATAGTTTGTCTGGTTTAGGGAATTTCCAGCAACATCCTGGAAAAGATAGACTTTGAACTGGGAAGGACAAACCTCTGATAAGAAGCTCCAAAGGAATAAAAGAATTGGAAAGAAAAAAAAAAAGAAAAATAAATAAATAAAATAACTATTTCATAATTAAAAAAAAAAAAAAGCTCCAAAGGGAGTAAGCTAGTTGGGAATAAAAATAAAAACACCATTGGGTGTGTGTGGGGGGGGGGGGGAGACACCATTGGTTTTACCTGAACACTTTCCCCTTCATTGCCGATAACTTAGATTTATAGCGTATATTTCTGCTGTTTAACCACCATCAGCTTTACTTTTTTAAAAACCACTCTGCATATGGTTCTATTACTTGTATGTACAAAAAGAAAAAAAAAAAGGCTAACATATAATCTTGAAGTCTTTACCAGGAAGAAACAGTGATTACATTATAGACTCTCAGGCAGCACCCTTGTTCTTCACACCACCCATAAAGAGCTGGGCCCTCCCTCATCAATCACTAATTAAGAAAAGGTCCACCGGCTTGCTTACAGCCTGATATTATAGAGGTATTTTCTTAAATGAGTTTCCCTCCTCTCAGATAACTTTAGCTTGTGTGAAGTTGACGGAAAACTATCCAGCACGATTCCTAACTACCTTGTAAATATTTGCCCTTACACCCATAGGTAAGTGTAGTCACCCCTCACCAAGAAAACTTCTCCTGGCAACAGACAGACTATTACAGAAAACTACAACCAATCAAAATGCAGTTGTGAAGCCCATTCCCAGCCCATCCCATTTTGTAGATACATCTACAAAACAATGCCTGAAACTAAGGCTCAGGATCACTGAGGAAGAGAGGAGGGAAAGATTGTAAGAGCCACGGGATCAAGGAGTTTGCTATGAGATTTTATCTCCTAGAAATGTCAGAAGTTACACCCACGAAATCTCACCAATATGGCTGCTCAAACATGACCTGAACAAGGATGACACCAATAGATACGTTAACATGGATCTGGCCCTATCCCTTCCTGACTCCCTCCCCTTCTCCCTGATTTGTCCCACCCACAGAATCCTCCCTTGGATGAGCTCTTCCTCCAGCTATCAGCAATTTGTAAATGTTGGGATCATGGCAGGGAGTAATCTCAGAAGCAAGAGGCAGCTTGCTGCTTGACGGGGCCCACACGAGTTTTCCTGATTGACCCAAGGTCTCCTGAGCCTCCTATAATGAGGGAGGAGAAAACGGACTTGCAGGCTGTTATCTGATCTCCACCTGTGCACCACCAAATCCAGCTCAAGTTCTTTTAAAATTATCCTGTGAGCTTTTTAAGTCCTAAATCACCACACCGACACCACCACTTACATATGCAATTGGCAAGAGTGTTTTATTTCTCTAAAACCTGCATGCAAGGGTCAAACCATTTTACAAAATGGCAACCCTAGACAAAGGCACGCAGGACTCTTCATAGGAAACTAGGGGAATTCTTGCAAGGGTTAGGTA
Source organism: Psammomys obesus (assembly GCF_907164565.1). NCBI lineage: Eukaryota > Metazoa > Chordata > Mammalia > Rodentia > Muridae > Psammomys > Psammomys obesus. The sequence goes on along the minus strand of NW_026590704.1, from coordinate 251,089 downwards.
ATCTAAAACCTCATTGGTGGGTGCTAGGGAAGCTACACAGGTCAGTTCCTCCTTGGCTTGCATCCAGGTGGTCAGTCGGTGGGCTGCATTCCTGTGCCACGAACGTTTAACTACAGGGTGAGATAAGGCTGCCCAGCACAGATGCCCCATACTGGGATAAGATATCTTCCCATTTTTCTTACTTCAAATCCCCTTGGGTAGGGGATTTTATGTTCTTGTTCCTGGAATTGGTGACCTAGGGCCTACTTCCTGGGACTGATGCCTTTTTTTTTTTTTTTTTAAGTCAGGGCTGGACCTAAAATGGAGATAAAATGGAGTTTATGTCGTCCTCTCAAACTCAATTCCATTAAGTCCATTATATACTTCAGGTTATGTAAGTTTATCTTAAGAAGGGATGGATAGACGGGACATGGTAGCACATGCCTTTAATCCCAGCAGAGGCAGATTGATCTCTGGATCTCTGTGAGTTTGAGGCCAGCCTGGTCTACAAAGTGAGTCCAAAACAGCCAAGGCCACACAGAGAAAACCTTTCTTGGAAAAACAAACCCCTGCCCCCTGAAAAAAAAAAAGGGGGGGGATGGATAGTTCTTTTACTCAGTGTTTCTACTTTCACAGCCCCCAAACCGGTCCAATCGGGCCCCATGTCTCACAGCCTTATGGGCCTTTTCTCCCTCAATAAACAAACAGACAGACAGACACATTCCAATTCAAGCAATCCAGATTTGTAGTGTTCCCCAATCACCATGGTTTCTTGTAGTGGGCCATTATTAAAGTCTCTGCATTCTGAACCACGGGGTTGGTTTTTGGTTTTTATTTTCTGTTAAAAGTCAGACCTGGGTGGCATTTTCTACAACATTCTTTTCTTCCTCTCTGTGGTGGCTCAAGTGAGCAACAGGCCCCGCAGTCTCGAAGATGTCTGAACTTCATCCCCAGTTGGTGCTTGTTTAGGGAGGGTTGGGAGGTGTAGCCTATTGGAGGAAGGAGGTCACAGGGGCCAGGCTTTGAGATTCCACAGCCTCACCCCGCTTCCAATGTTCTCTCTCTTAGTTAGGGTTTTAGTGCTGTGAAGAGACATCATGACCAAGGCAGCTCGTGGTGTGTGTGTGTGTGTGTGTGTGTGTGTGTGTGTGTGTGTGTGTAAACATTTAATTAGGGCTGGCTTACAATGTCAGATGCTTACTCCAGATCACCATGGCAGGAAGCATGGCAGCATGCAGGCAGACATGGTGCTGGAAGAGTATAGAGTTCTACATCTTAATCCAAAGGCATCAGGAGACTATTCCACACTGGTCAGAGCTTGAGCATAGGGGACCTTTAAGCCAGCCCCCATAGTGACACACTTCCTCCAACAAGGCCACACCTACTCCAACAAGGCCACACCTTCTAATAGTGCTACTCCCCATGGGCCAAGCATTTGAGCACATGAGTCTCTAGGCGCCATACCTATTTGAACCACCACAGTTGGAGAACACTTACCAGCTAGAGACTTTGGGCCCAGTTGGAGTCCATATGAACTTACAGCCCTATCTTGGGAGTACCATTAAACTGGAATATGACTCTCACTCTCAGAGGCCTGCTACAACACACTGACCACTGTACTTGGCATTGTTAATCTAAAAGGACATGTCCTAGGAACTTGATTTGTCACCTACGGAGGCCATGTTTTCAAATATGCCTCCATATTTAGAACCATGGTAACACTGGTGTTTATAGTGTAGGCAATTATAGTAAAAGCCAATATTACGAATTAGGACACTAGCATAGAAACTGACTGAATGGCTCATCATAGATACCAAAGCAGCAGCTGAATTGGGACTTGTACCAGTGTTTGTGATTCTAGCTCAGTAGGCCTTGAAGGCTTTATCTGCTTCATTATTCTAGGAAGGAACATGGGTCACTATATTCTGAGTGAGCCACAGTAACAATTCATGAACAACATGGACACACATATGTATGTATATATACATGTAAACACGTAAGTCTTCAGTAGTTCTCAGGAACTGTAATAAATTTACACTGTTTATCTACAATGCCTTGATCCCAGAGATTAGCTAGGATTTAGAACATAGCCTATACTCACCAGAAAGTAACAGGACCGTCCTGTCCTAATTACTTTCCTGTCTTCGAACCTGACCGGTGGCTGTGAACCAGCCTTTCAGTCCTTTCAGTCCTCATGTAGTTCTATCACCTACTGGTGACACTCATAAACCACTCTTTTTGCTTACGGATGCCTACATGACAGCTCAGTGTGTGAAAGCACTAACTGTGAAAGATCGATGACCTAGGTTCATTCTCTGGAACCCCCTGTGAAAAAAGAACTATCTCCCCAGAATTCTCCTCTGACATCTGCATATACACTGTGCTGGCTATATTTTGACAACCTGACACACACTAGAGCTACCTGGGAAGAGGGATCCTCAATTGAGGATTTACCTCTATCACCATGGCCTATGGGCACATCTGTGAGGTAATTTCTTGGTTAATGACGGATGTGGGAGAGCCTTGCGGATGTGGGAGAGCCGCCCCTGGGCAGATGATCCTAGGCTGTACAACACAGCAGGCTGAGCAAGCCATGAAGAGCAAGCCAGTAAGCAGCACTCCTCCACGGTCTTTGCTTAAGTTCCTGCCTCCTGTCTCAAGCTCCTTCCTTCCACAGATGGGCTTCTAAGATGAAATAAACGCTTTCCTTCCCAAGTTGATTTGGGTCAAGGTTTTATCACAGCAGAAGCAAAGCAGAATATGCCACAAAGTAGGTAGATAGATGATAGATAGATAGATAGATAGATAGATAGATAGATAGATAGATAGATAGATAGATAGAT
>NW_026590704.1:173466-248257 GCF_907164565.1 Psammomys obesus | reverse complement strand
GATAGATAGATAGATAGATAGATAGATAGATAGATAGATAGATAGATGTAATGTAGTGGGGGAAAGAGCTTCATTCTCCCATCCCCGTCAGCCATCAATTGCCAATAGCTACCCAGCTAGGGTGCTGCTCTGTGAAACCCTTCGTTGTCTATGCTGGAGCTTTTGTCTGGCTTGACTTTTTGCAGGTCTTGTGCATTCAGTCATGGGCCATGTGAGTTTATGTGTGCAGCAACACCATCATGTCCAGACCCCATGCCTGTACTGGTAGTGTTGGAAGTACAAAGGTCCTTGCACTCACAGATCACTAGGGAAACTAACACATGTAGCCTAACTCTAGAACCCACCTTCTTGGAAGAAGTGACATGTACTTTGAGTTGAGTTTAGATGTAATTATGCTTGTGCAAAGGAGATTGTGTTGCATCAGGAAACTTTTTTCCAGAATGTACTACACTTAAATATGCCTACACTAAACTGCTGGGGCCAAACTCTGGAAGTCTGAATCAGCCCCTGCTAAGTCATGCTGGACTTGATTTCCTTTTTGCTTCTCTCGGATTGTTACTCTGCTAGCCCTGGTGGTTCCAGAGACCCCCCCATGCTAAGTGGAATCATTGGGGTATAAAAAAGAACACATGAAATTGGGAAGGTAAAGTGGCTAAGTATGAGAGGGTTTGGAGGGGAAGAGGGTCCGGATTTGATACAGAAAATACAGTATATGCCTGTTTCAAATTTCCAAACAAAAAAATCTTTAAAAAACAAAATGTTTGAATTAAATTATCTCCAAAACCTCTCCATCCCACAATTCTATTGCATAATCTTCCTGTACAGTTGTCACTTTAAATTATTTATTTATTGTTACATGTGAGTGCATGATGTGTGTTGGGGGCGGCTACATGTACTGTGGCATATGTGTGGCTGTCAGAGAATAACTTTGTGGGTTAGTTAAGTTTTTCAGTCTAGGTCAGCCATTGTCAATGCTCAAACCTAAACCTAAACCTAAACCTTGCTGGCAGCTTCACCAGAGACAAAGCACACTCCTTGGGGAGGATCTCTGCCTTTGGATTAGAGAAGGCTGGAAGGCTCACCTAGGAGTTATGCTGCCTCTGGAGCCAGGAGAAGACAGTTTTAGGAGGAGATTCAGTTTTCCTCAGTCAGACTCTGCAGAAAGGTGAGGGGAAACAAGGGTGACCAAGGATTGCTCCTTGGTGAGAAGATCATGGTAATGATGAATGGAGGGTGGTTTCAGAGAATCATGATATAGAAGCCAAATTACAGGGACTTTTACTTTCAATGCTGTTTATAACAGGGACATTCAGACAAGAATAATTTTGTCCATATGAAATGTTTATTTAAGCCTATCTTTATGAACAAATCTTTCATCAGAAATTCCTATTTTTTCTTGCAACGGTTTCAAGGAAAAAAATGTTCATCTCCCAAATTTTCTTTCTTTCCTTCTTCAGTCTTCTCTTTCTTTTATATATTCTATGTAACCTTTTTCATTTTCAACTATATTCCTTGCCTACCTTAAACAAAGGCATTATGTCCAACATGGTGGTCTACACCTGTAATCCCAGCACTCTGGTGTTGGAAGCAAGAGGATCAGAAGTTCAAGGTCATCCTCAGCTAAACAATGAGTTCCAGGGTAGCCTAGGCTATATAAGACCATGTCTAAAACAACAACAAAACAAACAAAAACCTAAACAAAAAGTAGGAGAAAACAGGTTCAAAATAATTTGAAAGGAAAAAGACTGACTAGAAGAAACTTATTTTCCAATTACTTTCTTTTATTTTTCACTTTTCCTCAGCCATGTTCTTCCATCCTCTTAATCCCATGGGACAACACACACTTGTCCCTTTTCTAGCCCTGATTTCTGAATTCATCTGAGGAAGAAAAGACATTTGAGTTGATTCCTCCCATCTTTTCAACCTCATACTCTCCATTTTCTACCACGGATACTCTCTCGTTGGCCTCTGTCTTTCTCCTCTGCTACCCCCTGAATACGCCCATCTGACCCTGGTAGACCTGCCTGGCTTCAAGTCCCTGTGCTGTGCAAATGTTGATGGGAGAATCTCCTTTCTGGTGTTTTTGTCCGTTTTCTTGGGCTTGGTTTGGTTTTCTTGAAACAGTATCAAGTCCCGGTCCTCCTGCTTCCATCTCTCAAGTGCCAGGATTCCCAGTGTACACCACCATGTCCAGAACTAATGGGGAGTTCTGCCTCAGGCAGAAACCAGAAGATTCTACAGGGAGCCTACGGAAGCAAAGGTGGGCCTACAAAACTACCCGAGAAAGAATGATGTTAGAAGAATGCAGGGATCCTGCAGATGAGACAGTAAAATGCACATGTGCCAAGAAAGGGAGGGCTGTTTAAATCCTCCCACAATCCTCCATCCATTTCCAAACTGACCCAATGTTTTCCTGGTCCCTATACTTTCTGACTACAAAAGTTTGATTTTTGTAGTTGTTTTTTTTTTTTTTTTCCTTCCGGAGATTACTGAACCAAAACCTTGCACATTTCAAGTAGGTACTCTACCAACAAGCTCCAATTTTAGCTCCCAACTAACTGAACTCCTTTCATCAGAAATTCCTCTTTAAGGCCTGATGTGGTGGCACTGGCTGTTAATCCCAGCGCTTGGGAGGCAGAGGCAGGCAGATCACTGTAAATTCAAGGCCAGCCTGGTCTAAAAAGCGAGTCCAGAACAGCAAAGGCTACAAAGAGAAACTCTGTCTTGAAAAAAAAAACAAAACAAAAATCCTCTTTAATTATTGTGGACTTCTTCCCGGTTGCCTCTCTTACCTGAGTATTACTTGTCAATCCCTTCCCCAAGGTCCATTTCCCATGAGTACCAGAATCACCTTTTTCTTAGTTGAGATCATATACACAAAGAGAGTTTATGAGCTTCAAGGTCCAGTGTGGAGTAAAACTCTATCAAAAATAAAGCTCTCATCTGCACTACACAATGAGATTGCCTCAAATCACAAAATAAGGGGCTGGAGAGATGGCTCAGTGGTTTGCTCTTCCAGAGAGGACCAGAGTTCAGTTCCAAACACCCACACTGCTGATCACAAACATCTGTTAACTCCATTTCCAGAGAATCTGGCGCCCTCTTCTGGTCCTTACAAGTACAGGTTGCACATGTGTTCACATACATGTAAGTAAAACATCCACACATTAAATAAATAAATATTAAAACAAAACAAGCAAACAAAAAATAAAGCCTTCTTTTAGGGTCAAGGGTATAGTTAAGTAGGCAGAGTATCTGCTTAGCATGCAGAAAGTCCTGAGTTTGCTCACTAGCACAAATCAGTGATAGCATATGTCTGTGATCCCAACTCTATCAAGCTGGAGGTGGAAGGATCAAGAGCTCAGGGTCATCCTTGACTACATAGGGAGTTGTAAGCCATCCTGGGATACAAGAGACCCTGTCAATCATCATAATCATCATCATCATCATCATGCCTCTCAATCAAGGTGGGGTAGTGCATGCAATCTTAACACTCAGGACACTTTGAGTTTGAGACCAGCCCAGGCTACATAGTAAGTTTGAGGCCAGCCAGAGCTACAACAGAAAGAATCTTTCTAATAATAATACTGTTTAGGAGTAAACGAGGGTTGGGTGTGGTAGCACATGCCTGTAATCCCAGCACTCAGGGAGGCAAAGGCAGGTGAATCTCTGTGAGTTCAAGGCCAGCCTAGTCTACAAAGGGAGTCCAAGCCAGCCAAGGCTACACAAAGAAACCCTGTCTCAAAAAACAAACAATAAAGTAAACAAGCAAGTAAGACCTTTTTATCCTCCCATAATTTCTGTCATTCCGTCATGGTATGTCTTACCCCTTCCTCCCTCATATCCTTCGGCTCCTCAGTCACCCAGCAGGTTTGTTTTGGTGCTGAGTAGGGACCAAAGCTATGTGCTGCACACTGGGTAATGTCAAGATGCAGGCAGGCATCTCAGCCCGAGGCCTTGGCAGAGTTCCCAGGCAGAGCCAGCGGTCCAGACCCGGGCAGTAGGCATGGACTAGGTGAGAGATGGCATAAGTGCGGTGACTGTACCCCCCTAGCACCAGTAGCTCCCCCTGTAAGACAGCACCTGCAGCCCCCACGTGGGGGGAGGGCAAGGACGCCAGGCGAGTCCAGCAATCAGTCTTTGGCTCATAGGACTCAAAGCTCAGTAAGTCCCCGGTGTCGCCTATCCCACCTGCCACATACAACTTCCCACCCAGAGTAGCCATCACATGACCAGCCCGGGCTACTCCCATTGGGCTCAAAAGTGTCCCCGGCTTCTCAAGTTTGGGGTCATAGTGCATCAGTGAGTCCAAGTACTGGCCAGTCCCACTGCAGCCACCGCTCACATACAATCGGCCCCCGAGGGTTGCAGCTGCATGGGCAAAGCATGGTGCTGGAAGAGCAGGTGCTGGCCTAGGGGAGAGCAGAACATAAGATCAGGCAACCCGAATGCTCAGCTGTACTTCATTTATTTACTTATCTATCATTTATTTAAGTATGTATGCATGTATCTATCTATCTATTTATTCATTTATTTTGAGAGCTGTTCTGGGCTTGTTTTGTAGACCAGGCTGGCCTCGAACTCACAGAGATCCACCTGTCCTTGCCCCCAAGTGCTGGGATTAAAGGCATGCACCACCACGCCTGGTTCATTTTAAGCTACATCTTACTAATAGCCTAGACTCCCACCTTAACGGTGCCAGGATAACAGGCGTGTGCCACCACACCCAGCTTCGCTTGCCTGCTCCAAATCCAGTTTCTCCCTGATGCTCCTTTGCCTGCTTACCTCCAGACATTGAGTTCAGGGTTATAGGTCTCAACAGAATTAAGGGCCACACCATTGTCTCGTCCACCCAGAGCATAAAGTTGTCCATCAAATACCACCAGAGGGAAGAAGCTCCGAGCCTGGCACAAAGGTGCCATCTCCTCCCAGTCTTCTTGACTGGGGCTCCACCTGGACACAATGGGACAAGACGTGAAGAGGGTGATTCTGGGAGTCTATGGCTGGCTAGATTAGCAATTCCTCTTGCCTGCTCTCATGGGGACCGCCACACATTGATGATACCTGAGAGTTGAAGCCAGAGTGCTGGTGTGGCTGTAGAAATCCTGTCCTCCACACACATAGAGTTCACTTCCTGTTGGGCTCGCTGCTCCATGCCGAAAGCGCCCTGGGGCAGGCAGGTTAGGGAGCCGGCACCACTCCACAGTTCGTACCAGACCCATGCCACAGTGAAATGCCCGGGCCCACCACACTTTGCAAGATGGCTGTCTTCGGTCCATTTCCGGTCTAAGCCCATCCCCACCAATCACCACCAGTGCGTGGTCAGGCTCCCTCCATCTCTCTTGACCCGGAACTTCAGCTTCCACCATCAGCTGATACAGCAGATCTGGGGGCAGAGGTGCGGGAAGCCCTGCCGCCCGCACCTTTCGCAGCTCTCTGGTAGACATGCGGCCAAAGCGGACACATCGCAGCAGGGCTTTGGCGTCTGATTCCTGGGTCTCAGGGTTGGCAGCCAGCCAACACCGTGCAGCTGTGAAAGCCTCAAACTCTTCCTGTACGTGGAGTTCGTCACTGTCCAGGAGCTCAGCCAGGCAGGTGACCGGTAATGATGGGAAGGTAGGGCACAAAGCCACAGCGGGCAGATGAGTGAGGAGGTAACGGTGGGCTTTCCCCCAGACTTTCTCCAAGCCGGGGGCTTCAACCATGGGGAACAAAGCCAGGCAAAGGGCAGGGCAGAGGCTCTGTGCCAAGGCTCGCTGACACAAATCCAGGCAGGAAGAGCTTTGGTACTGCAGCGCAGCCTGGGCAGCCCTTAGCAATCCTGGCCATCTTTCTCGTACAACTCCAGAGTAGGCAAAAGAAACGAGGAGTCTCAGGTCTTGAGAAGAGATAGTACGCAGAGAGACCTTTGAGCCCTGGGACTCCCTCATGCCACTCAGGAGCATGGCCCCAAAGAACTCACTGCCACAGGCCAGGGCCACTCGGTGCACTACAGTGGAGAGGAAGCAGAGAGAACCAAGACTGTTGCAAGACAGCTAACTACAATCCTAAAACTTGTAGCCAAGCTTTGATCTAATCACCCAAGATCATAGGCCAAGCCGTGGTGTACACTGGAACAGCATGGGATGGATTTCATGCTGGGGGTATAGGACAATGGTGGAGCACTCGTCTAGCACGTGCAAAGCCTGGATTCCATCCCAAGCAAAATGCAGCTTTCAGGCCCCTCCCTGGCTTACGTTTCTATAGGTCTAAATAGTGACCTAGGGTATCTTTGCTTTAACCTCTCTCTCTCTCTCTCTTTTTTTTAAGATTTATTTATTATGTATATAATGGGTGTTTGCATGTACACCTAGCACACCAGAAGAGGGGACCAGATTTCATTTTAGATGGTTGTGAACACATGGTTGCTGGGAATTGAACTTATGACCTCTGGAAGAGCAGCCAGTGCTCTTAACCTCTGAGCCACCTCTCCAGCCCCTCTTTCTTTCTTTTTGGAGACAGGTTCTCACTATGTAGGGCTGGCTGGCCTGGAACTCACTATGGAGACCTAACATGGGCTACCATGCCCAGCCTTTATTTTAACATTTTCAAGTACCCTGCATTATTCTCATGTTAGTGTCTGGAGGACACTTTAGTGTTTTAGGTTCATGTCAGTTAGAAAAACAGCCTTAAAGAATCCAGTGGAGAAGATCCTATAGACAGCGTTTGCTAACTGGGGACACAAAACAAACTGAATAGAGCAATTTGCAACTTAGAAATGTATCACTGCATTGTATACAAAATAAGGGTTTTCCATTTGTAGCTTCAAGAGTCTCAGCCATCCTGTCAGAATGGCTATGCCCATGCCACACACAGTGGCACACTTGCTGCTCTTGCAGAGGACACAGCTTTGGTTTCCAGCACCCACTTGGCAGCTTACAGTCACCTGTAAGTCCAGTTCCAGGGGACTGGACACCCTCTTCTGACCTCTATAGGCACCAGACACATATGTGGGGCATGGCATCCATGCAGGCACTCATATACATGTAAAATAAAACAAATAAACTTTCAAGAAGAGAAAGAAACAAGCAGGGGGCAGGCAAGCAAGATGGGCCAGTGGGTAAAGGGAATCATCACCAAGACCAACAACCTGAGTTATGATTGTGGAAGGAGAGGGCTGCTTCCTGCAAGCTGTCCTTTGACTCCACAGTCAAAGCACAGGAGTACTGGAATGCCGTGCTGCTGCGCTCTCTCTCTCTCTCTCTCTCTCACACACACACACACACAGTAATTTTTTTAAGTATAGAAGAATTAAAAATAACAAGGTTCATATGTAAGCTTTTGTAACCCCAGTGACATGGAGACTAACACAAGAGGATCCTGAGTTCCTGTCCTGCCTGGGCTGCAGAATGCACTTACGACCAACCAATTTGATGAATTTTTTTTTTATTTTCATCAAAATAAAAAATAAAACAGAAAGCAAAAGCTCAAATATCCCTTTAAGAGTTTTTTTTTTAAATTTCAATCATGTTTATGAGTGTGTCTCTTTGTGTGGGTATGTGTGTGGGAGTATGGGTTCCCAAGGAGGCCAGACAGTTGTGAACTGCCCAGTGTGGATGCTGGGAACTGAACTTGGGTCCTCTGGAAGACAAGATAGAGCTTCTAACCATGCCATCTCTCTAGACCCTCCTTTATTTTAAAAAATGCATATCCCTCAGTAAAATGCCAACCAGAAATAGTAAGAGGAAATGGACATAGTAGCATATTAATTGTTGAGCTGGTGTGATGAGTGTTTTGAGTGTTGATGTTTGCTTTTGCTTTGTGTTTGAGGTAAGAAAGAGAAACATTCTTCTAGAAGCTGTCTCAGGAAGTCTTGGTCAGGCCTCTGGGTTCCTCATGACTCCTGTGAATTCCATGCTCTTCTGACCAGTTGTGGGATATGTACCTCTCAAAGAGTAACTGATATGAATGATGTTTCCATTGTTTTTTTTTTTTTTTTTTTTTTTTTTTTTTTTTTTTTTTTTTTGTTTTTTTTTTTTTTTTTTTTTTTTTTTTTTTTTTTTTTTTTTTTTTTTAAGCAGCAGGTACTGGCTTGGTGCTTCCCAGATAGCAAACATCAATCACAGCTTCCTAGTCTATTGCTGACAGAGAAAAAAAATCTATAATTCTGGGGAAATGGGCTTAAACCAGCTCATCTTTCATATCACCAAGCAACATTTTTATCTGAGACTCATTGTGAAAAAGCTCACAGCCGCTTGGAATCTCCCTCTTACTCATTCCTGTACCCTAAGATTTAAAGTGATGGGTTCCCGCACGGTGATATGTATATGTTTACTTTCCAAACCGTAGTGAGAATGTTACAACTGTTAGGAAATGTTAAGGTATCGCCCTCTGGCTTTGTGCCACGAGAAACGCAGCAAGCCTTCAGGGACAGCTCTCCCTCTGGAGCACCTCCACTGAGCACTCACTGGTGTGATCAGGCATGGTCTACAGTCAACCAAGGCTGGCCTTGAACCCATGCTACTCCTCCTTTCTTGGCCTCCTGAGTGTTATAGGTGTATATCCATAAGGTCAAGGTGCTATTAGATCTCCTTTTTTCTTTCCTTTTTAATTTTGGTTTGTGAGATAGGAGCTCATAATGTAGTCCACACTGGCCTACGTAGCCCAGGCTGGCCTCAGATTCTAAGTAGTCGTCTTGTCCGGTCTCCTTAGTGCTGGAATTACAGGCGTGAGCCACGACACCTTGCTTGATTTCTTCGTTTGGAAATTACTAGCCCCGATCTAGGGACTCTCTAAGCAAATCTATTGTACCCTAAACATACAGACTCCATTTCCCAGGTCAGATGCGTCTTGGTATAACTGCACAGAGGAAGCAGACTGTAGTCTGCTGCCTTAGTCAAACATACCCAGGAGAGAAGAAGGGCCCCCTAACCGACTGCCTTTTGCTGTGTGTTTAGATGTCGAGGCGCTCTGGCTACTCTGTTTGGGTCAGTCACTTTCTCCTTGTTTTGCTGCCTCGGGCTGTTCTCTAGGCCCTAGCCAGCTGGCTGGAAATTCTACCTACTAGGCAGGAAAGGAAAAAAAAAAAGTGCCTGAACTATCAGTTCAAATCTGTCCGAGCGTCTAGAAAAACAATTCAACTGCGCATGTGCATCTCTTGGTGGCGCTGGAAAAGCACCAGAAAGGACATACTGGCTGGAGCAACGATACAGAAGTACTTGTGAGGGCTGGGTGTGTGATTCGGTGGGGTGGAAGCAAGGCCTAGCAAGGCAAAACCAACCAAACCCTGCGACATGCAGTCTCGGCAGTTGCCCCACGGGCCCTCACCCCGCAGGCGGTAGCCCTCCGCCTCCAGCTCCAAGTCGCACCCGACGCCCTCTCGATACAGACGCTCGATGCTGTGCAGGTTCTCCCTCAGCTCCTCTGCCTGGCTGAGTTCCTTTTCCTCGTCCCTGGCTCTGCCAACCCCTTCTGACCTCAGCCGAGCCGCGTTCTTCACCCGGGGCGCTCCCAGCGCCTCGGCCACAGCCAGCACTTCGTCCCGAGAGGCGGGGCCCAGCACGCCCTCGTAGGCAAAGGTCAGCGCAGCCTCCCAGCCCCTCGGGGCCACCTGGAGGCTGAAGCCGGGGTGCTGACCTCCGCCGCCCAGCAGCCTGCCTCGGAAGAGGCTGCTAATTGCGGCCAAGATCACCCGATGTACCCCGTAGACCTGTCCCCCAACTGACACCTCTTCATCCAGAAGCAGCCCTTGCTCCCGCAGCCGCTGCGCTTCAGCGAAGAACTGCCAGGGGTGCTCCGTGCTACACAGCATCTCAGGCTCTGCTGAGTCATCGCTGCCATCCCGTTCCTTCCCTCTCTCCAGAGATGAAGCTGGAAAGGGAAGGCTTTCTGAAACCAAGGTGCTGGGGTCATGCTCTGCTGGAGAAAAGGGAAGCAAACCGGGATCCTCATCGGGAGAGGGAGACCAGGAGGAGGTTCTTCCGGCAGGCAAGGGGAGTTCAAGACTGTCCTTCTGGATAGAAAGGGAGACATGCTCCAAGTCTGAGGAAAGATGTGCCATCTTCACGGCTCAGGCTTGTGAGATTGCTGCAGGCGAGCAGGCATGAGAGAAGGATGCCCGAGCTGCACTCAGAAAAGCAGAACTGTCTTCAGTTCAGCTGTCAGCCACGCACTCCACCCCAGGCGACACACTAACGTTGGAATAGCGGGCTATACAGAGTTGATTAGAGGGTTCACCAAGGGCAACAAAACCGCAAGCACCTGTAGCCATCCAGCCCAGGGTCAACCCCTGCTCAGTTTTAGTCCCGGGCAGGAGACAGCAGGCTTCTGCTTGCCCTCACTCGAGTTCCCGAGTTCCCAGTCTCACGGCTGCTGTGTGCAGATCTCAGCAGTGCCCCCACTTGGCTAATTATAGCTAGCCCGAGGGCTCAACCCTCATCTCCCAGTGCTGGAAGCTGACACCCAACCCATTGGGCCAAGTCCTGGGATGACTTCCCCCTTCCCTTCCACCTGCAGGTCACAGGGATGTGCTGAGTGGGAGAAATTGCAAGGCAAAGAGAATGCAGATATTGGCCAGAAGGACTGTTTTCACAGCTGGTGGCTGGAAGTGACAGGAGGCTGGTGAAGGAGTCTGAAAAGTCTAGACTATACAACTGAAATTTGGCTCATCTTCCTTAATAGCTGTGGGGTTTTTGGGGGAAAAATCCCTTAACCTCTGCTTGACTTTGTCAGGGGGTTTGTGAATACAATTGCTATACCTCCACAACCCGAGAGGGTTGAGCAAAAACCTCCACGGTAGCCTAACACTTTACAGAACACCAGTGAAAACCAAACTGAAGGTGCAAATCAAAGATGTACATATTTTTTTAAAAACTGGTTTTAATAGATAACATCTTCTGTGTAACTTGCCCTACCCCTTGAGTCTCAAACTTCCTGCGGAAGCCGCGTGAGTGAAGGGATTACAGGTATGTACCACCAGCGCAGCCAGAAAACTGGATTCTAATGGCGCTTGTCCTTCCCTACTCCCTGGGCCACGCTCTAAGAGAATCTGAACTCATTAGTTAGGACTTCCTCTTAAGTTTCTTCAGAAAGAGGAAGCACTTTATAGACCACACCATGTACCCAGCATCCCCAAAGTTCTAAATTCTCAAACTAAAATCAGTAAAGGTGGCTGTCTCCAATATCAACTAGTTGTATCTTGGTTACTTTTCTGCTGCTGTGGATAAGACACCTGACGAAGGCAGCCTCTAGAAGAAAGAGTTTATTGGGGCCTTCTAGTTCCAGAGGGCTAGATAGAGTCCATGATTATCACGATGGGTCCAGAAATCAGCATCTGAATACACAGTGCACAAAACCATCCCCCAACAGAACCATTCCACACATCTTTTAGATCTTTGGTTTCTGTTTTGAGACACTGTTTTTATGTTTTAAAATTTAATTTTAGTATGAAATGTTGTTTTAACACATTGAGATTTAGTTTGCTAGGGACCACATTACATTTCACACTAAGAATTCTCTTCCTAGCATACTGCTAAGCAAAGCCTACATGATGAGTTAAGAACTTGGTGATGAAATTATTTATGCGTGTTAGGATTTTCTGGGTTAACTTGTTTGTTCAAGAATGTAGTTTCCACTATAAATCTGGCCTGTAAATTGGATCTGAGGAAAACAGTTCTGAATGCCAGTAACACGGAATATGACCCATTAAGATTCCTCAGTGTCCCTTTTAATTGTTACATTCTCCTCAGGTTTATTTTCCATTGTGTGATTATGACACTGGCCCATTTCCTATTTTCTTCCCCCCCCCCCTCATACATTCCTTATTTTCTAAAAACAAAATTTTAGTTAAAAAGCTTTCTTAACTCAGAAGGTTAACTATCTTAATTGTTTATTTTTGTTATTTTGAGACAGGGTTTCTCTGTGTAGCCTTGGCTGTCCTGGACTCACTTTGTAGACCAGACTCTCCTTGAACTCACCGAGATCTGCCTGCATCTGCCTCCTTGAGTGCTGGGATTCTAGGCATACGCCACTGCTCCCGGATCAACTATCTCAATTTTTATTTTGACATTATAAAACCATTCATTTTCAGTGCTGAACAAAGTAATAATTGAACAATCCTAGAACTAGATTTTTCCTTTTCATTCAAAATTATTTTTTCACGCCTATTTTCAGCTTTTTGAATTGCCATTATAACTGTAGAAATGTTGTTTGTTTGGTTTTTATTTTTTTTAAAGAACTCAATTCCCAGCACCAATGCCAAAGGTAATAGTGCCCCTGTCATCCTGGCACTAGAGAAGTGTATGTTGGCCGGCCAGTCTAGCTGAACCTGGGAGCTACAAGTCACTGAGAGATGCTATCTCAGAAAACAAGGTGAAGAGCAATAGAGGAAGATAGACATCAACCTTTGGCCTCCACATGTGCACACATATACACTTGTACAAATGCCTCTCCATGAACACATACACACACATACACACACACACACACACACAACCAGTAGGGTTTTTATGTTGTTTGTTTGTTTGTATTTTAAGCTCTTAAGCAATATCTCAAAGCTTCTAGGACCCGGGCACCAGGCCTCTGCCTTTCAAGTACAGTCACGCCACTTTTAGGCCTAGAGTTTGGCAAAAAAAAAAAAAAAAAAGAGATGGATAATCTTAGTAAGTGTTCTATTTCTGTGAAGAGACAGCATGACACAGGCAACTCTTATAAAAGAAAGCATTTAATTTGGGACTTGATTACAGTCCATTATCATCATGGCTGGGAGCATGGTGGCAGGAAGGCCTGGTGATGCTGCAAAAGGAGCTGTGAGCTACATCCTGATCTGCAAGCAAAGAGACTGGGCCTGGCACGGACTTTTCAAATCTGAAAGCCCACCCCTAGTAACACACTTCCTCTAACAAGGCCATATCTAATCCTTTCAAACAGGTCCACTGGCTGGGTGACTAAACATTCAAACCATCACAGCTGGTCAACAGGTACAAAATCACAAATAAATAGCAACAAATTCTGTTATTTTACTGTACCCTGTACCCTAGGATAATTACAGTTAAAAAATCATGTATATTTCAGAATTCCAGGAGATTTTGAATGTTTCACCAGAAATGATGAATGTGTGAGGTGATGGCTGTTTTCAACACAATGACCTGATATACAACATATACATGTATCAGAACAGCTTATGGCTCCCTGTAAACCTGAAGAAGTATTTATCAGAAATCAGCAGAGCTGTAGCAGGAACTGCAGTGTTGAAGCGATGTTAAGAAAGGCTGTTTCACTAGGGGGTACACCTTCCTCTCCATGAAAGGTAAGCTTCAGGTTTGGGGTTCTGAGCAGGAATGTGAGTACATCTCCTAGATGCAGAAGACCAGAGGTTACTTCCCAAATACATGCATCAGTTACTGTGTTAGTTAATGCAGATACGTTTGTGCATTTTATACTGGCAGGTTGCATGTACAGCAGCTAACCCGGAGGTGCTTGTAGTGTGAACTCACACTCACTCACCTTGATGATTGTTAGATGTCGGATGCAGGTTTCTGGTCTAGGAAATACCTGAAAACCAAGAATCTGCATGAATGCAATGAGGCCTCCAGAGGCCACCTTAGGAGAGGACAGATTTTAATCCGGTGGCAGTTTTGCTCAGTACAGCCTGGTCTTTTCCCTGGGTGCCAAAAACATGATTGTGATAGTCTGTGTGAAGGTCTTTTGAGATAAAAAAAAAAAAAAAAAAAATCAGTGAATTCTTGTCCTTTTAATAATTGCTTACGTAAACTCAAATCCCCTCTGCCTAATATCCACATTTCCCCCCTTTGGTAGCTGGGTAGACCTGGGGCTCAGGGAAGGAGCCTATATTTAGTTTGGCATAAGCTGGCTTCCCCCCACTCCCTGCAAACCTTAACAGTTGGAAAATCCCGAGTAATGATGGTACCTCATTCCTCCCTACAAAAGCCACAGCTTTCATGCAGGAATGCAGGACTGTGTGCGTGAGAATGCACACCGTGAGGACTTGATGAATTATGAATTAGAACTTCGCCAGGAAATGGCTTGAATTCATGAAAAAACTAAAGACAAGAATTAAAATTTCAGAAGTCCTGCTTTTTCTTTGGACCATCACAGTGGTTTTCCTTTTGTGTGAACAGAGTTGTTACAGTGAAGAACGCCTTGTTCTTTTTAAAAATTTATTTATTTATTCATTACAATTTATTCATTTTGTATCTTGGCTGTAGCTCCCTACCTCATCTCCTCCCAGTCACATCCTCCCTCCCTCTTCTTCGTTCGCCTATGCCTCTTCCCTAGTCCACTGATAGGAGAGGTCCTCCTTCTGTTCTCTTTGACCCTAGCATATCAGGTCTCTTCAGGGCTGGCTGCATCACCTTCCTCTGTGGCCTGACAAGGCTGTAACCCCCAGGAGGAGGTGATCAAAGAGCCGGAATGCCTTGTTCTTTAAAATGTATTATAAGTGGGAAGCACTATAAATCAGCATAGTTTGGGCAACTGTGGGTGGAGACAGAGCCATGTCAACCATTAGATTTGGACAGGAGAGAGTTGCTATGCCATTCCTCCCCCACTCCCACCCTGGCACATCCTGGGAAATCTCACTGCAGACAGAAGCCACTTGCCTGGGCTCTGAGTGAGACTTGACTCCCTTGCATGGTCTTTTCTTCCCTTTAGGAATTAATATAAAATATTTTATTTCTGATGGCTTAAATCACATTTACATTTATTGTACAAAATCAAACTTCTGAGATTGCATCAGCTACTCATATGCAAAGGGTTTCTACTGTGGGAACTATAAGGTCATCTTCACTTTTGCAGTTGTGGAAAGTCCATGTTCCCCATCATGTAACCCACCTGTCAAAAATGAGGATGCACTAGAGACACCGTGCCCCTCCCACTCAGCTATCAGACTGGGAAGCCAGGCGCCCCCAGGAACTAAAATTTCTCCCATGGAACTTTATGCTGGAAGGCCATGATAAATGTGTCTCTAGAGGGAGATTTCACAGCACTGCAGGAAGAATTCCACAAGGTGTAGCATGCAGGACAGAGCTTGGCAGGCTTAGGTGGTGGTGAGTTCCTAAGGATGGTCTGGACAGATAGGAGTCATGGCAGCCTTCAGTTCCAACAGTGAACATCTTTTTAACTCTTGGAGTAAACCATCCCCCCAGAACTCTGGTCCACCAGAAGGCAACTTTACAAATAACTCAAATAGGACCTTGCTGGGAAAGATTCTAGTGGATCTGGGGATGAGTGCTAACTCTACAGGCTTCCAGGGCTCCATATACACCCAGAAGAGGCAGCAAACTTAGGGAGGAGGCCAGGGCTGATGTTAGCCAGCACACTTAGCCAGTTCCTGATGAGGCTTTTAGTGGTGGCTCCTTAGTCACGCTTCCCTTCCCCCTTTCCCCCTCTCATTTCACAACCCAGGTAATGCTAAGAAGTACAGTGTGAATAATTTATAGTTACTACAATGACAAATCAGGAAATGTTCTTTATGAAGAAGTGTTATTGTACTTACTCAGAAGGGCAGCATGCTTCTCACTAAGTCAAAGGCGGTGACCACTCTAAAAGGACCATGACAAGACTGTGAGATTCCTTTGTGGGAAACCTGGGTACTTACCCTGTTGATGGGGTGTTGCACACAGAAGCCACTGCCAGCTAGGCACAGTGGCAAACCCCAATAATCCTAGTAATTACCCTGCAATCCCTCCATCAGGGAGGCAGAGGCAGGTGGATCTCTGTGAGTCAAGGCCAGCCTGGTCTACAAAGTGCATCCAGGCAGCCAAGGCTACACAGAGAAACCCTGTTCAGGGGTTGGGGGGAAGCCACTGCCTTGGTGACACTTCCAAACGTCTCTGTGCTGACTGCTTTATTTAAAGATGACTTAGCTGCTCCCGCCCCATATGCTCACTCAGTCATTATTTAATGCCACACACCATAGAAATTACAGAGGAGACATGGTACCCGTCTCTAAGGAATTTCAATGCAGTAGAAAAGATGCCTACTAGCTGAGATACTGGTAACAATATCATGTGTTCACCGATAATGTTCTATGTTTAAGCACTGTTCTAAGATTTGAAATTGCTTTTCATTAAAATAACTCTATTGCCAGGTATAGTGGCATATGTCTTTAATCCCAGTACTTGAGAGACAGAGACAGGCCAGCTTGATCTATATAGCCAATTCCAGACCAGCTAGAGCTATATATAAAGATGCCTTCTAAACACACAAACACACACACACACACACACTCACACACACACTCAACCAACCAACCAAAGAAGCAAGCAAAAGTGCTATTGATATGAGTGGTGAGAACTATACCAGCTTCACAGCTAAAGAAGCAATGACTTGGAGAAATGTTTTAGCCGTTGAGAGAGCCCTGTTGTTCTAGAGCAGACAACCCAGACTTAGTTCTCAGCACCCAGATTGGGTGGCTCACAGCCACCTAAAACTCCAGCTCCAGGGTATTCATCCCTGCTCTGGCTTCTGGCATCTGTATCCCTGACACACACATACAATTAGAAATGTCTTTTTAAAAAGGAAGGCTGGAAAGATGACTCAGAGGTTGAGTTCTCTTCCGAGGACTGGTTCCCAGCATCCATAGTGGCTCACAACCATTTGTAACTTCAGTTCCAGGGGATCCTAAGGCACCAGGTAAGCATAGACATACATGCAGGCAAAATACTCATGTTCAATAAAAATAATATAGAAAAATGAAAGAGCTCTATGAGAGTAAAGCAGCAGCAGGTCTGCTGACCCCCAGTAGCCTCAGTGAATTCAGTGAGGTGTCCTGGCAGAGTTCAGGAAGGAGTAGAGGCACAAGCTGGATGGCAGGGTACACTTCCCAGAGGAGGCAGCAGAGAGCCAAGTCCTGAAGCAAAGTTCATAGTTATTTAAATTGTAATCCTCAAGACATGTCCACCCAGAACCTGTGTGACTTCCATTTGGAAAGGCTATTGTGGTTGGTGGTTTGAATGAGAATGGCCTCCATAGGCTCATAGGTTTGAATACCTGCTCAATAGTTAGTAGAAGTGTTTTGGCAAGGATTAGGAGGTGTGGCCTTGTTGGAGGAGGTGTGTCACTGAGGGTTTGAGTTCTCAAACGGCACATCATTCTCAGTGTCTCTGTCTCTGTCTGTCTCTTTCTCTGCTTCCTGCTTGGGGATCAGGATGCACACTCTAAGCTTCTGCTCCTTCTTGCTGCCATGTTGCCTACCGCAGTGGTCATGGAATCTAACCCAACTGTAAGCCCCTAATAATATCTTTCTTCTAGAAGTTGCCTGGGTCACAGAGTCTCATCACAGCAGTAGAAGTGTAACTGGGTCACTAATCACCTTGCTCACGTCATGGTCTCAAGATGGTGGGCTGCAGATGACGCAGCAGTCAAGCACTTCTTGCTCTTGCAGAAGATCCTAGTTCAGTTGCCGTAACTCAAACTGTGTGGCTCAGAACTACCTGCAACTCTAGTTCCAGGGGATCTAGCACCCTCTTCTGGCTTCTTCAGACACCTGTACATACATGTGCGCATGTACGTACCCTGGTACATACATATATTCTAAAACATAAAAAATATTTTTAAGGGCTGGAGAGATGGCTCAGAGGTTAAGAGCACTGGGTGCTCTTCCAAGAGGTTCTGAGTTCAATTTCCAGCAACCACATGGTGGCTCACAACCATGAGATCTGGTGCCCTCTTCTGATATGAAGGCATACATGCAGATATTGTATACATAATAAATAAATAAATTTTAAAAAAAGTGTAGAACCTAATATTTAAAAAATATATATATATTTTTAAAAAACATTCTCATTGAGTTTACCTTGGATTTAGGTTTGGCTCTAAATCTTGTCTCAGTTGACTTTATATCAGATAGGTTAAAGCAGAGATAAGATATTGAGAAACAGAGAGGATCACATGAAAGCAGACAGAGATGGAGACCTAGGCCAAGAGTCAAAAGCACTGAGAAGGTATGACTCACGTTCTTGACAGTCTCCAGAAAAAAAACAACCTGTCTGTATTAGCTACTTTTCTACCTTGGCAACAAAACATCATGACCAGGGCAGCTTATAGAAGGGTTTATTTGGGGCTTATGGATCCATAGGGATAAGAGTTCATCAGCATAGGGAATTATGGAAAAAGGAGGCAGGCATGACAGCACAAACAGCTGAGAGCTCACATCTTGAACTGCAGCAGGAAATAGATAGCAAACTGAAAATGGTGCATGTCTTTGAAACCTCAAGGCATTCTGCAGTCACAAGGCCTTCAGCAAGGCCACACCTCCTAAAACTACCCAAACAGTGCCACTAACTGGAGTATTCAAACATCTATTCAAACAAGTATTCAAACATCTGAGCCTATGAGGGACATTCTAGTTCAAATCAGCACAAATGCACAGTATTTACAATTTTTCAAAATAAACCAACATTTAAGATATAGGAACCATTTCATCATGACTCTGCATGACCCACTCAGCTGGAACTGAGTAACTTCCAAACCCTCAAGACATGGCAGGTGCTTTCTGTTTTACTACAGTTCACACTTAATGTCACTTTGTTCCGTTATACTAAAAGACTACTTTCTTGCAGGCTTTTGAATTTTAGATCCATGCTTTAGGCTTAAAAGTAAATCACCTTCTTAAAAGTTGGTGAGGAAAGCAGAGGAAAGGGTAACAATTAAAGGCAGGCAGGCAGGCAGCGCAGTTTTCTGAGAGAGTGGCTCTGTGGGAAAACTGCAGCCACAAAAATGAGTTCCCGGCTCCCCTTGTAACGCTACAGGATGGAAAAACATCTCTGACCTTGTTGTCTCAAAAACTCCTTAATGAGTAGAGAAGAAACTACTGTTCTCCACATCATACCTGCTTTCCACAGGCCACTTTGGTGCTGACTGCCTCCCCCAAACCCCAACCAGTATTCAGCCCTGGTAGATTTCGTAGAGACTTCCACCAAAAACATGAGTTTCATGGTAGGAACATAATCATGAAGAGAAGCAGCAATGCAAAAGCTTGCAACTGGACTAGAGAAAATAAAAGTTATAAAGTCCAGTAAGCTGGTATATTCCTGTAACCCCGACACTCAGAAAGTTGATACAGGAGGATCATGAATTTGAAGTCAGCCGAGGCTACACAGTAAGGCCTCTAAAGACAAAAAAAAAAAAAAAAAACAAGCAAACAAACAAACAAAACAAAACAAAACAAAAACAGAAAAATAAAAAGCAGGGATAGTGGGGAGAAAATGAGTAGTTAAGTTCAGAGAATTTGCAAAGCAGTGAGCAGTCAAGAGAAGGGTAATCCGAGGGCACACAGTTCCAGCCTGCATTTCTGCTTCCCCTCTCAGGAGTTCCAAGCCATTCAAGATCCCGAGACTCCTCCACCAGCTGACTGATGTTTAGAAGAGTCATCGAAAGGCTTCTCCCTGCTGAGTACTCAAGATCCCTTTCTTATTTAATTTCCCGTGTGCCCATTTCTTCTCAACTCCAATGCTCTTTTCTCGCTGCTTTCCTTCACTCCGGCTGGCAAGTTTGTCTATCCCATAGCTGTGGCATTCCTTCACCAATACCAGAACCACCTTCTTTAGGATTCCGATGCAGACTGATTAACAGCTGCTCTCCGGGAATCCTCCAGGCCTCCCGCACCAGTTTGGAAATGCTGAGACATGCAGCCTTAGTGCCTGAGCAACTCCCAGATTCTCAGCTTCTCCAGCGTGAGACAGCCATTGCTGGAGTACCTGGGCCGCATCCTGTAAGCCAGATTAGTAACTCCCCCTTAATATACATTTACTTTATCAATTCTTTTCCTCATATCCCCAAGCTTCCTTCTGGGGCTGAGTCTCATGCAGGCAGTCTACCACACTGAAACCCTTCTTGTCATCTGCCTGATGAACATATTATATCCCTGCTCTTTCTCCATTGCCTCTCCATTCAGGTCTGAGGTTCAGGCCTTCTCAAGACCAATTTGCTGGTTTGGGGATATAAACAAAATTCACAGCTACCCATATCTGCTGTGGAGGACTATGTAATGATTCTATTTATGTGAGAGAGGGGAGGAAGTGGGAACAGAAATTGTGAGGAACTAGAAGAAAAAGGAAATGTAATTACGATAAATCCCATTTCTGCTGCAGCCCCAGTAGTACCTGTGCCTCCAGAAAGGGAGACGCTTTCTCCCTCAGCTCTTCTCCCATATCTTTTTTATTCCTCTCATAAATTGTGTTTGCCTCTTAAGGATGCCAGCAGGGCTAATTGTGACTACAAGGTGAGTCCAAAGAAGGAAGATGAAGAGTAAGGCTTAGAATGTAGAAACTGGACGTCAAAGACAGATGAGCATGAGAGAGGGGTACTTTGGGGAAAGGATTTAACAGGAGGACGTGGCCTGAAAAGTGAAAATCTGGGACACAGCTGATAGAACGCTTGTCCTAGTGAGCACAGGCCCTCGAGGGTGGTGTGGGAGAGAGCAGTACAGACAGGGTTTGGGGAACCATCTCTGTTCTAATATTAGTACGTACATTAGTAGCTTACATTTGTGCTGTCCTCACTAAGTGGGATTCAAGAAAGAACATTAAAGCCTGACTGCCCTCCATAAACCCAGGGTGTCTGGATGTTAATGGAAGAAACCAGTTATTGTTTATGTTTTGAGAAAAACTCTCATATTGAAACTCATTATGCAGCATAGGCTTAGGCTAACTTTAAGCTAATGGCAATCCTCCTGCCTTAGCATCCTAAGTGCTAGGGTCACAGGCATGAGATACCACACCTAACTCTTGAAAGAGACCGTTTCTTTTTTGCTTTTCCAGATGAGATCTCTCGTTGTCCTGGAAGTTGTTATGTAGACTAGGCAGACTTTCAACGCAGAGCTCTACCTGCCTCTGCCTCCTCGACTGGGGAGACGACATTTCTGGAACAGGTTGTTTTAGGGGAAAAGAGTTGGAAAGTGGAGAAAAAGCAGGCATGCAGCAAAATAAATAGGAAAGGGAATGTGATACTAGGGAGAGAAATCACATTATTTCTCTGGGATAGTACCAATTCTCTTAGAGGACAGAGATGCACGACAGACACCGCGTTGGAGTAGTTTCTCAAACAGGAAGGGAATCTGTCTCCTTTTTCTGTTTGGTTTGAGCCTGGGTCTCACTGTGTATCTGTGCTGGCTAGTTTTATGTTAACTTGATATAAGCTAGAGTCACTGGAGAAAAGAGAGCCTCAATTGAGAAAATACCTCCAAGACAGCAGGCTCTACGCAGGCCCATAAAGCATTTGCTTAATTAGTGATTGATGTGGGAAGGCCTGGTCCATTGTGGGTGGGACCACCCCTAGGCTGGGGGTCCTGGATTCTACAAGAAAAAAAAGGCTGAGCAAGCCATAGGGAACAAGCCAGTAAGTAGCACCCTCCATGGCCTCTGTATCAGCTCCTGCCTCCAGGTTCCTGCCCTGTTTGAGTTCCTGTTCTGGAACTCAATGAAGGTCTATGTTGTCAAGGAAGTGTAAGCAAATAAACCCTTCCCTCTCCAACTTGCTTTTGGTCATGATGTTTCATTGCGGCAATAGAAACCCTGACTAAGACAGTATCCCACACTGGACTGGAACTCGGATCATTTTGCTTCTTCTCCCATATGCTGAGCTCACAGGAATGTACCATCAGAGCAAGTTTGTGTTATTTTCTTTTGGACAGTATACTTAACACTAGCAGCCTCCAGTGACATTCAGTCAGAACAGGACCTGTAGTCCCTGGACATGTACTGGCTTAGTGATGATGGAGGTAGGAAGCCTAAAGGACATAGGAAGCCCCAACTCCTTTCCAAGTTACAGAGGAAAAGAAGAAAGAGAAGTCAGTGATTTTTAAAAAAGGAGGCAGCAGTGGCGGCAGCGGCAGCACCATCAGTGTGAGACATGGTGGTACATGCTCACACTCCTAACACTTGAGAGGCTCCAGGGCAAGGGAGAGAGCTCAGAGGTAGAGTGGTTGCATGGTGCAAGCAAGACCCTGGGCTCAATCCCAATATCATGCACAGAAAAAACCCAGCAAATGTAAACACAGAAAGGCACTTAGCGGGAGCCTGTGTAACTTACTGTGAACTAAGGATGGGGCAGATGGCAGAATGTTCCTCCCACAAGCTGTCCTTCTGGAAAAAAATTGCATAAACTATGATAAGTGAATCCATTTGAAAGCAAGAACATGAAGGGAACACCCTGGTATGTCCACATTATCTCTGTGGGAAAGGCAAAGGCCTGGGAGTATTCTTGACTCTTTCACATGACCAAAGATATTATTCATAAAACATAATACCAGGTATACTCCTTCATTGTATTTGTACTTGTTTAAGACAACTGTAAACATCACCTCATGTATTCCTCACTTTGGTAAAAAAATGAGAAGTGCTCTGTTTGCACTGCTCTTGTGCTTAAGCACTTTGACTCTGCAGACGTCATCAGCTCCTCCACAGTTCCTTTGATTTGTGGAGACTTAGCCTGGCTGGCTGGGGTGGGTTAACACTTTGTATTTACAAAGCATTTGTTGCCTTACTCCCACTTGAAAAACCTTCAGCATTCATTACTCTAAGTCCATCCCCTACTCCCAAAGGGGGCCAGGAGGATTGCTTGTCGTCTCTCCTTTATCACTGTGGGACTATGCTAATCCCCTATCTACTAACATGCAAGAAGAAGTGGACTCAGTGACCTTTATGACTTTTCTGAGCAGCTCTGCCCTTAGCAGCTGGAGGAGCTACAAGGAGTGAGCTGGACATAAAAACCCAAGGGTTAGGGCCACAGGCCTAAACTGTAACCGAGAGCCCAGGGAGAGGAAGGAATGAGGACATTTTGAAGATAAGCCACTAACTTGGTTCAGCTTAGAAGGAAGATGAAATAAGATACTGGTTAAATGCTGAAAGCAAATCAAAGTGAATTTGATTAACTAAAGGTAAAGACATACACACCTACCGAAAAGAATGCCGAAGTCTGTGTTTTGACATGAAGCAGGATAGTTACCACTTAGCTAGAAATAGCTAAAGGAGTAAGCTGGGGAAAGCAGAAGTTCAGTTTGGATACCTTAAATTTGAAATGTGTGCTGACCAGTTTTATAGCAAATTGACACAAGCCTAGGTGAACCTCAGTTGAGAAAATGCCCACACCAGACTGGCCTATGAGCAAGGCTATGCACATTCCCTTCATTGATGATTGGTCTGGAAGGGCCCAGCTCACCATGGATGGTGCCACCACTGGGCTATGGTCTTGGGTGCTATAAGAAAACAGGCTGAGTAAGCCAGGAAGGAGTAAGCCAGTAAACAGAACTCCTCTTTCTGTGGCTTCTGCTCCATCGCCTGCCTGCAGGTTCCTACCCTGACTTCTTAGATGATGCAACACAAACTGTAAGATGAAATAAATCCTTTTTTCCCCAACCTGATTTTGTTTATGGTGTTTTATCACAGCAATAGACACCCTAAAACACAGTGCCTAGTGAGTACTCAAACAGAGATGCCAGGGAAGTTTGGTACTTGGAAGGGGAGTCCAGGCTGGACTACAGAACTGGTAGTCACCTGTATCCTAATGAATTTCACGATTTAAGACAAAGTCACCCCTCATGCCTGTGTCAGTCTGAAGACTAAATTCTAGAAAGTTAGGACTGTAGAACTAGATAGGCATGATGGCACAGGCCACCATCCAAGAGAATGAAGACAGAAGACAACTCATTCCAAGCTAAGACTGAGAAATGAGAAACAGCAAAGGAGGCAAAGAATGCTCAGCTAGAAAGCAGACAATATATTTCTAAGAACATTTCAAAGAGCAAGTGTCAACTGTTTCAGATAGACTTATAAATAGAACCAGAATCCATTAGATTTGTGACCAAGTAATTAATGACGTTGGTAAGAACGAATCTGATGGGATAGTTTTATTTTCATTCTTTGAGACAGGGTCTCATGTAGCTCAGGCTAGCTCTGAACTCACTATATACCTAAAGACGACCTTTAACTTCTCATCTTCCTGCCTCTACCTGCAGAGGACTGGGATTCCAGGTGTGTTATCACTGCCATATGGCTTTGTATTAAGCAAGGATCCTAACACCTAAGCTCCATCCTCCAGCTACAAAATAGATTTTAATAGAGAATTCAGAAAAAAAACTAGAAGCAATTCTTTTAAAGTTGTGCTGTCAAGTACAGCCATTCTGTCAAATCACACTCAGTACACTGGCTGAACGGCTGCTCAGAATTAGGGCATAGCTCAGAGCAGGCCAAGTCAAATGGCTGTATATATGGATACTCCAGAGTTTTTAAAAACCCAAATTAAAACCACATCACATTTTTCTGCCGGAGAGCAAGGCCTACTTCACATCTGTGGGCAGGAATATGCACTGTTTGGAACAGTTTTTCAACTTTGACACCACTGACATCTTTGCATAGAACTCTGTGGGGCTTTACTATATACCGTAAGACATTTCCTAGCATCCCTGGCTTCTCTTTTTAAGATTTATCCTTATTTCATGTGTATGGCTGTTTTGCCCCATGTGTGTACCACTTGTGTGCCTGAGGCCTGAAAGCATCAGATACCCTGGAACTGAAGTTACAGACAATTGTGAGCTGCCACCTGGGTACTGGACTAGAACGTTGAGTCCTCTACCAGTGCTTCTAACTGCTGAACTGTCTTTCCTGTCCTTCCTTGGCTTCTCTTTAGTAGCATCTTCATTTTGTCTTCCTAGTACAGATCTAGGAAGATCTAGTTGAGAAGCCCTGGTTTGTGGTAACAGGACAGAAATTAAAGCATATGAGTATATATGATAGAAAGTATTCAGTATGGCGCTGGGAACTTGAGAAATGTGTTCTCCTTGCTTCTATTAAAGAACCAAGCCATGGTTTATTAAATGAGAATGGTTCCAATAGGCAATACAGTTGAAAATAAAGAAACACAAAGAATGAGACAGGAGAGAGATGTTGGGGATTTAAGGATCAAAATATACAGAAGTTATTAAAGACAGAAGTGAAAGATTAGGAAGATAATATTGCTGAGTGGCAGGAAAGACTTGGCTATTTTTGCTTGCCTTTTCAGCTATACTGATCTAGGTATAAAATAGGTGATGTGCGTAGCAGAAGTAAAATCGGGGCAAGGAATGTAGCTCAGTTGGTAGACCTCCAGGTTTAGTCCCTAACACTGTAAATTGGGTGTGGTGAGGCACACCTATAATCTAACGCTTGGGGAAAAGGCAGATCAGGTTGTCTGCTAGTGTGTTCAAAACCAGGCTGAGCTTAACGAGATCCTGGTTTATGTATATGTTTAAATTTTAGTGGATGAGTGGATGTGTAACAAAGTATTATTGGAATTTAACTAAGAAAGGGAAATAATATAGAAAGGAAGTAAGATCAAAGGGTTGCAGGTCCTGGTGAAGGGATGAAGTCAGCATACTAATGGGAATAATCTGAATAGCAAGATTATGGCAGGAGAATGGGACGAACCTGAGATATAAAGCAATGTGCTGCAAAGGATACTAGTGATGAACAAGACAGAAGAGGTGGGCATGGTAGTACATGCCTTTAAATTCCAGTCCTTAGGAGGCAGAAGCAGAGACAGGTGGATCTCTCTGAGTTCTACGCAAGCCTCCTCTACACAGCAAACTCCAGGCCAGCCAGGGCTACAGAGAGACTCTGTCTCAAAAAGAGATAGGGGAAGAAAAGAAAGAAAAGCAAATAGATGAGGAATAGAGAACACACGCACCAACTCCAGGCCCACTGGTATGATGGATGTGAAAGAACTGGCAGCTGTTAGGAGAAGCAGACTCTTTCCAAGAAAGCAGGTCTCAGAGCAACAACGTGAAGAAAACATTAGAAGAGGGTGAGGGTATATAGATTTTACAGATGAATGGCTGATGTGTTTCAGAAGTCTGGAAGTGGGAGAAGCGGGGGAGGAGAATGGAAGACACATAGCTACCAGAGGGCAAAAGAGGATCTTGATAGCTTAGACCCTCTTGTGGCATTATATACACAATGTCTATAGTTCTGATGCTTGTAGTGTTGATAAGGTATAAATTCAGGCTTCCCCTCAAATTGGCCAGTGAAGTGTTCGTGGTAGTATGTCATTAAAGTTTATGTAGGGAAGCAGTTTTACCTAATTTACTTAAGTAATGAATCAGATGTTGCAGGCCTTTCAAAGGGATGTCCTGCATGTCTACTTCAATGAATGTAACCACAATTTGAATGTGCACAGCAGTCAGCACAGGGCGTGACAATAAAATACTATCAGTTAGGATATTATTGCTAATGGGATGTTAGGATGGCACCCATGGCTTTCTCCAAATAGCAGCCATCAAGACTATCTGCACCATCATCCAAGGTGCCACTTTGACCCTCACCAGCTTATCCACTGATCTCATCAGTAGGAATTTACAGTGCTAACTCTGTATTGGTCCTGAAAAACACAATCCAATTATCAACAAACAAAAACAATTTTTTATTGTGGAGTCATCTTGGGGTTGCACAAGGACCCTAATCCTTATATGGGGTCCATTCACTTGCCAGAGAAGAGGAGTCACTAGCATCACCAAGATTCACTCCCACATCAGCACTCCTCTTGGGAAGCTCTGCAGAACCTGTAGGTGTTGCTAGTCCCTCCATGTCACTTCTACTTCATCTGTCCTATACCTGTGGAAAACAGGAAAACTGTGAAGGACTGCCTCTTAGCACTTTTTGAGACAGCATCTGCAGCCTAGGCTTAGTTCAAAATCGGAATCTTCCTGCCTTGGCCTACCACATGCTGAGACTAAAGATGCACACCACCATACCCATCGCCCTGGCATTTTCCGTTCTTCTCTGCCCTTGTTCAACTTTCTTAGCTGTTGATTTCTGCTTATCTCTTATACCCACTATCTACTCTCTCAAAGGAGTATGTCACCCACCTCTGAGTAATTCCAGAATCTTTGAGAGGTGTCCTATGTCCAGCCTGAAACATCTCCCAACCAGCTTGGGCTATCATGGCTCCATTGTCAATACAGAATCTGGGAAAGAAGAGATAACAAAACTTGTGTTCTAAATGAAGAAAAACCATAATAATGAGAAGAGAAGAACTCAAGACAAGGAAAAGGACTTCACCTCTCATCTGTTGCAAAGAGCTGTGCTCCCCGCTCCTGGCACATAGTTGCCATCATCTCCTGTAGCCTCATGTTACCTATGAACAGATAAGAAACTCAGTGAACTTAGATTTAGCCCTCTATGAAACCAGCTGTAATCCATGACAGTATACCAGGAGGTAGGGGGAAAGGAGGCACTGAGAAACACAGGAAAGAGATGAAACAAGTAATCCTCCAAATTCTGGTAATTTAGAGTACCAGGAGGAGGATGAGTATCGGAAGAAGAGGAAGCACACTGCCCACTGATACATACATCCCACTCCTCCGACGATGAGGGCTTCCTTGGAGCCACAGTGTGCCATGGCTCGCTCTGTGATCTCCACCAGCATTGCAAACACAGTTTCCTGTAGAGGACAGCCAATGGGGAAACATCAGAGGAGCATCCTGCTTTAGTCCAGCTTTGTTCTAGAACAAGTTTTTACACCCCAGCTTTTCCCTCTTTTACCTGTAGGGAGAAACACAGATCTTCGGGAGTACACTCGCCTGTGGCCAGCATTCGCTGTGCTGCATCCTACAAATAAAGGGGCAACACCCTAAGAGATCAATATCGGTATGGGGCTCTCATGAGAACAAAAATTCCTATAGTTGGGAGGATCGCTGACTCCATTACAACTGAAATTACAGAAGTGCTGTACTCCCACATCCACTTTTTTATTTTTTATTAATCTTTTTCCCATTTAGGGAGGGACTGTTTTGTCCTATATTGTATCCCCATTATTAGAACAGTGCCTGGCACACAGACGGTCTACAGCATCTGCTAAACAGATTTATTCAACAACTGCTATGAGCGAATGGTTATGCAGAAAATAGATGGTGAACAAAATAGACACATTTTTAAAAACAGGGACGTGCTATATCTCTTCACCGCTCTCACACTCACCTCAATGAAGGACAGAATCCCTGAGAATGAAACATCCATCCCTTTTACAGTGTATGGCAGCTCAACTAGCTTCTTGCCTCTATGAAGAAATGAATAAAGGCACTAAACCCAGAGTCAGCAGGCTACGCACCCTCTGAAACTCCTCCCATGCCTCATTAATATGTATGAAGAGAAATCTCTAAAGCCCCAGTAGCCAGTGCTCTTCTACATTATGTCCTCTTACCGCTTTGCCATCTGCTCAATGTTGTAGCCTGGACTTGGATCATTAGAAATCTACCAGCAGAAGGAAGACAAGTAGAGAACCATGAATTCATAATGTAAATCGCATTCTTCTTCTCACTTCTACTCAGCACTACGGGATTCCTACCCAAATCAATGGGAAGAAAAGCAATCAGTATAAATTCTTATAAAGTATACACATACACAGGTACAAACATGTTTGTAACAAGTAGTAGATATATATAGACATAAACACTTAATTTTCCACCTAGGTTAAATAAAATAGCAAAGAATAAAGTTTGATATGCCTGAAGCCCAAGATCTATTTACTGCTTCCTGCCTTTCATTTCTTTTTGCTTCATATCTTAAGAACTCTACAGTCTTAATGGCCCACCTACCTTCAGCACTCGGGCAAAACGATCCAGACAGTTTCCCACAGCAATATCAATAGTTTCCCCAAAGATTCGGTAACGATGTTCTGAGTAGGAAATCACCTAAGAACAATGAGAATGCCCATGAGACTTCAAGTCTGTAAAGAGGAGCCTTTAGCTATGTGGAAGATAGTAGCATGGTGCCAGCACAGTCACTAGACATTCCAGTAAGAAAGAAAGGGAAGTTGTCTACAATGGCTCATAACTGTAACTCCAGCACTGGTGAGGATGAGACAGGAAGCTAGGCTGACCTTAAATATGCCTCCCATATCATGTTGTGGTGACCACACAGACATTCCATTAAGAAATAAGAAAAAGTGGGCCAGGCATGGCGGTATAGGCCTATAATCCCAGCACTTGGGAGGAGTTAGGAAGATCAAAATAGTGCAGAAAAACCTGACTAGCACAGTGAGACCCTGTCACAAAAAGCATTCCATGGCAGGCTGTGATCCCAGCTACTTAGGCTGAGGAAGGAGAACATAGTTTGGGGCAGGGATATCTGGAGGTAAAAAGGAGGAGAACTAGGTGGATAAATGAAGAAAAATATATTCGTGGGGCCACAGATATACTCCAGCAATTAAAAGCACTGGCTGCTCCTCCAAAGGACCTAGGTTTGATTCCCAGCACCCACATAGGAGCTCACAACTGTCTGTAACTTTAGCATCTCTGGATCAGATGCCCTCTTCTGTCTTCCTTGGGATCCTACATATATGTACACAGAAGACCCACAGAAGTAAAATAAAATAAAATTAAAAAAGAAAGACATTGTCTTGACCGGTTAGACCCATATTCTTTCCTTTTTAAACTGGAAATTGTAGTTGCATGTATAAAATTCTAACATTCTAATTCCACCCTAAAACTTGCAACTTGATACCTCTGTTATGTTCTCTATAGTATCTTTGGCCCAAAAGAGCCTGGTTTTGTCCTTGCAGCACCTATAACTCGGGTAGAATACCTCTGAAAGACAGAATATAAAGATTGCTCTTAAATACCTGAGTATTTCCTCCACTCACATACAGAACAGTAGGGTTAATGGCTCCTGTGATGAGGCGGCCCATTTCAATGTGGCCGATGCAGTGGTTCACACCTATCAAAGGCTTATTCCACAGCTGGGCCACAGTACGGGCGACAACAGCTACAGAAGCCAATGGGGCTCCCATGCCAGGACCTGACAGGGTACAAATTGGAGTGAGAATCCTAGACTTAGGGAAAACAGGTGAAGAAAATAAGACTTGAGAATGTGTCCAGGCAGTGCTTATAGCCCCAGCCACATTGCTCCCTTGCTGACCAACCATTCTCCCAGACTTAACCTTTGGTGTAAGCAATGCAATCAATGTCCTGTGCAGTCAATCCTGCCTCTGTTAGCGCCTCCTGTAGTAGGTCTAGGATAACAGCTCGATGGTGCCTGGCCGTGTCTCCTGGGAGGAATCCTAAGAAAAAGCATACAGATTAAGAACAATAAGAAAGGTAATTATTAGGCTGGTAAAGAAGGAACTGTGATATAGCACTACAGATTTTAAACCCTTATGACTAGGTTTAATGTCGGGTAGGACATTGCTGCAGATGCAGCTGTTTGACACAGTTCCAGCTGCTGGAGTACTGTCATCCTCAAGAAAACATCTCTGGATTACCAGTCCATAAATGGCATTGCTTTTTCTTATATGTCTGCCTGCTTTGTTTTTTACTATACCTCCATCTTTTTCCTCTAATTCATCCCTAGTCAGTGCAACTCTAAAGACTTTCAGAGGGACTGGGGGAGAAGGAAATGGCTCAAAAACAACCACTATGGAGGAAACATTCCTCTTGGCTATAAAGGCAGTCAACCGTGAATTATCTAAACAAAAAACTGAATCCATAGAGGACTTTTGTGCTAACTGTTCCTTGAAAAACTTTAGTCAGCTCATGGATATTGAGCAATATCAGGAACTGTTTGAATTTCCACACTCAGCCCCCAGATTGCTGCAGTCAGAAAGGAATCAGACCCTAGAGAAACTACTAGACTCATACTAACTTCCTTTTCTAGAAAGACTTGGTCACATGGACATAAAAAGATTACAGGAGCTTTGTATAGTTCATGAGGAAGGGGCTAGAGACCCTCTGAATAAACATCACTCTTTATTACAAAAGCTGTTTAGAAAAAGCTCAGAAAGAACTTGCTCAGCTACAAACAGCAGCTGAGAATTAAAAATAGTCTAGTTTGTTTAATACCTCTTTGTTTCTATGCCAATTATTGTACCGGCTAGATCTTGCCCAGATGACTTGTGATGTGGAAATTTGTCTGAGAAAAGCACTGAGTTAATGATTAAATATACTTGCTTGCAATGTAATCACTGTACCATGTATACAGAAAACAGTTTGCTATATTCTGTTCTGTGAGTTTTTGGGTACAATTACTGTACCATGTATAAAGAGTATAATTTGCTATATTCTGAATATTCTCATCTGTGGGTCTTTTGGGAAAAGCTAATATTCTGGGGAAAGACAAAATGGTTTTTTGATCATGTTAAAAGATGTATAAGGAAATGACTTAATAATAAAAGACTGGGATTGACTCTCTGCTCCAGAGTAGGGTAGACGCCAGAGAAACTGCCTCCTGAGAACAATCTCTTGAAATGAGTCATCTGTCAGCTTGTGCCTGCTTGTTCACCCCCACTCCGTGTGAAGTGATTCTCTCTCCTGCCATCCAATCCTCCCAATCTCAAGACCCCCAACTGGCTGAGACTGGTCCCCAGCAGTTCAAACACATTTTTTATTAATCAAAATAGTAACCATTTTAATCAACACATTTTACCAACAAACCAGTGAGCTGGGCGTGATGACACATGCCTTTAGTCCCAGCACTCAGGAGGCAGAGGCAGGCAGATCTCTGTGACATGAGGCCAGTCTGGTCTACAGAGTGAGTTCCAAGACATCCAGGGCTTTGTACAAAGATATTGTCTCAAACAAACAAACCAAAAAGAAAACAAACAAAACAAAACAAAACAAAAAAACCCTCGTTTATTTATTACTGTAGCAAATTCATGTTTCAACAAACTCTTGGAAAACACTTTCTGAATACTGCTGGTTGTGAATACATTTTCCCTGCAAAAAGTTGTTGAGCTGCTGCTGAAGAAGTGGTGGTCGGTAAATGTGGTGGACGAGTTAAAGCTTCCTTCCATCCAGCAGTGCCACATGCAGTCAGGCACTGTTCTTGACTGTTGAGACAGGCTTTCTCTGTGTAGCCTTGGCTGTCCTGGACTTGCTCTGTAGACCAGGCTATCCTCGAACACCTGCTTCTGCCTCCCCATGCACTGGGATCATAGGCTCCAAGCCAGGCACTGTTGTGAATTGGGTTCTTTCTGCAGGAGCTGCAGTTTTGGTGCATCTCAGTGATTTGCTGAGTCCACTTCTCAAATGCAATGGTTTCCCTGGAATTTAGAACGTTGTACTGGATCAGACTAGCAGCAGACCACCAGTGACTGGGACCTCTTTGGGCGAAAATTTGGCTTTGGAAAGTGTTTGGGGGCTCCTCAGTCCAACCATTAAGCTGGTTGTGGCTAGTTTTCTTATACATTTTTTTTTGTCATTGTCACAATCTGAGAAATTGAAGAGCTGAAAACAATGGCTACTTCAATTTTTAGCCATTTTAGGAGGCATCAACTTTTTTTTTTTTAACTTTCCAATTGGTTGCAAATATCCAATGGTGATTGAAAGGTCCACACTGAGTTCTTTGGCATGTTTTTCTTTAGCTATAAGGTTAGCTCCCACAACTGCTCTCAATAAACAGGTCTTAGCCAACTTCTAATAGACAGCCACTTGAGTGTTCTCCTTTGCAAGTTCTTGAATAACCAAGGCACCACTGTTAGCAGTTCCAGGGGTCAACTGTTAGGTATCGCTGGTGTTTCAAGCTGCATTAGTTAATGTCTCCACTGTTTTACCTCCTATTCTGAACTCAGAGTACTTGTTTGACTCCATTTTTATTATTCATTTTGAGACAGGGTTTTACAGTGTAGCCCTGGCTGGCTTGGAACTTACTGTATAGACTAGGCTGGAGCCAAACTCAGAGATCTGCCTGCTTCTGCCTCCTGGAGTACTGAGGTTGCAAGTTTGAGCTCACACACCTGGCTTTTGTTTTACTTTGTCTAACATCATTTCCACAGTTTAAGATAAATATAAACAGCAAGAAATGTCATTAGCCAAAAAAGCTCACCCCAAACCAAAACAAAATGTGATAAAAATGAGATATAATGACACTGCAGAATGTATTCTAGCTAAGATGTGAACATATAGCTAAACTCTAGCACGTGCCTGTGTCCCAGCATTTGGGAGGCAAGCAGGAAGGGAGAGGGAGAGTATGAACCACTATAAATGTACTCCACTATCATAGAACAAATTCCAACAATGAAAAAACTGCAATTACTTTCGCACTTGCCTATTAGAAGTAAAAACCAACAGAGATGTTTTAACGATGTGTGTGTGGGGGATCCCATTACTCACCTAGGTTTTAAAATATCCTCTTTTCAAGCCTCTAATTTTGAGACAAGGTCACACATAACCTAAGGTGGCCTTAAACTCAGATCCTCTTGTCTCAGTCTCCCAAGTGCTAGGTTTACCAATGCAGCTTTCTTTCTAACCTCTGCACAGGCTACTGAGGCTTCAGAGATACCCACGTTCACACACAACCTTCAGCATCAATTCAAGTTAAACATACCGCCTACTCTTCGGTTACTTTCCCTATAATTCCACAAAACCTTACACAAGGTTGGGCTTAACACACACAACAGTCAGTAGCTTCCCTTTTAACCACAAATATCTGTCCCAGTGCCTAAAAGAGCGAGTCCTAAACACACATATATTTCTCCTATATAACCTGAAACATCAAACCTGTTTAGGAAGCCTTCACAGGTACATGCAGCTTTATGTGTGTGCGCGCAGGTGCTCCATGACTTTGAAACCAGCCTGGCCTACACAACAACTTCCAGGTCAATCAGGGCTACACAGTGAGTCCTTGTCTCAAAACAAAAACAAACCTGAAGGAACCCACACGACCAAAGTCCACGTGTCTGTGACTCTTGTAGTCAAACAGTTACAATCCAACAGAAATCAAGTTTTTGTAAAAAAAGAGTCTGGGAACGGGGACGCAAGCCTGTAGTATGCCAACACCCGTGAGGCTGACGCAAGGAACAGAACAGAATGTCGGGACAGAACCCGCCACGGAACAAACCAAGACAAGGAGCCCGCGAACGCGGCCGCAGCCACTCACCGGTGCCCGGGGCCGTGACGTAAGTGCGCCGCGGGTTAGCCAGCACCGTGCCGTCGCGCACCACGCCCACGCCGATCTTGTTGGCGCTTCCTTCGAACCCCAGGACTGCGGGCATGGCGGCCCCGACTCGGGATGCGGGGACGGAAAGACAGCCGTAACGGGCACTACGACAAACAGCCCGGAACAAAGTGATGGGCCCTTCAGGCGCCAGAAGTTACGTCACGAGGTCGCAGGCGGACCAATCATCGCGCTCCGGAACCACGTGAGGGGAGGAGCGACCTCTGGTCACGTGACCACACCAATCTCCCACGTGGGAACAGGCAGGCTCCATTCTTTGTGCTGTGAGGTGCTCCCCGCCTTCGTTGGGCCGTCAGGTAACTTGTTTTAGCGGCTTGGGCGGCCTTGCACGTCGAAGGGCCTAACGCGGGCGAGGGGCTGCGATGCACGTGGCCGGGAGGACTGTGCGAACCGCGGTCCCCGGTGTGCGAACGCCCTCGGGAGGCTCGCTCCCTCTCCTTGTGTTTGATTTCACCGATTCTTATCTGTAGGCAACTCAGGACGCACTGCTTCGCTGCTGCAGGCGCCTAAGGGCTTTCGTCACAGGGATGCCAAAGCGTGGGAAGAGGGCGGCGGCAGAAGATGGGGAAGAGCCCAAGTCCGGTAAGGTGGTGCAATGAGCCCGTCTCACGTCCGTTCCTCGTCCCCCCACCCCCTTCCCCAGCGCCCAAAAGAAGTTTAGGACTAGACCACGGTGAACAACGGTAAACATGGACCAGGTTATGTTACAGGAGTCTGAGAAACGGGGATAACTAGAGCGTTTCGTGGCTAACTCAGGTCTGAGGTTGAAAACTCTTGCGACCCTACTCATTTTATAGAGCCCGAGACTAAGAAGAGTAAAGGGGCAGCAAAGAAAAACGAGAAAGAGGCCGCAGGAGAGGGCCCTATCCTGTATGAGGACCCTCCAGATAAGAAAACTTCACCCAGTGGCAAATCTGCCACACTCAAAATATGCTCCTGGAATGTGGATGGGCTTCGAGCCTGGATTAAGAAGAAAGGTTTGGATGTGAGTACTCTTCAGGAGGGAAGTAGACTTTCCCTGATAGACTTTCCACAGGATGTTGTTTTTCTCTCGCCTGTAGGTTTTTTTTTTTTTTTTTTGGGGGGGGGGAGGTTTGCCTAAACGTCTATTACTTCAATCTCAATCTTTGTGTCTTTTAAATGGCCTCTAGAATGTTGGGGGATGGGGGAACTGCCCCAATCCTATGACAGCATGGGGGGGGGGGGTTAGAGCCACTGCTGGGCAGTTAAGAGCACTTTGCTGTGCTTCCAACACTCAAGTCAGCACCTGCATTCACTCAAATGCACATAAAGTCTCATGCCAGTCAGAATTATTTATGAAGATTTTAACTTTCCACATTTTCATTCAGTGGGTAAAGGAAGAAGCACCAGATATCTTGTGCCTCCAAGAGACCAAATGCTCAGAGAACAAACTTCCAGCTGAACTTCAGGAGCTGCCTGGACTCACCCATCAGTACTGGTCAGCTCCATCAGACAAAGAAGGGTATAGTGGTGTTGGTCTACTTTCCCGCCAGTGCCCACTCAAAGTGTCTTATGGCATTGGTGAGGCTCTATTGACTTTTATGTGTGAATGTCTTCAGACAGTTGTTATATATATATATTATATATATATATATATTATATATATATATATTTTTTTAATTTTATGCCGATTTCTATTTTTGTAGGCGAGGAAGAACATGATCAAGAAGGCCGGGTGATTGTAGCTGAGTTTGACTCCTTTGTCCTGGTAACAGCGTATGTTCCCAATGCAGGCAGGGGTCTGGTGAGACTAGAGTACCGGCAGCGTTGGGATGAAGCTTTTAGAAAGTTTCTGAAGGACTTGGCTTCCCGAAAGCCACTTGTGCTATGTGGGGATCTCAATGTGGCTCATGAAGAAATTGACCTTCGGAACCCCAAAGGGAACAAAAAGAATGCTGGCTTTACTCCCCAGGAGCGTGAAGGCTTTGGGGAGTTGCTACAGGATGTACCACTGGCTGACAGCTTCCGGCATCTCTACCCCAACACCGCCTATGCTTATACTTTTTGGACTTACATGATGAATGCTCGGTCCAAGAATGTTGGTTGGCGCCTGGATTATTTTTTGTTGTCCCATTCTCTTTTACCTGCCTTGTGTGACAGCAAGATCCGTTCCAAGGCTCTGGGTAGTGATCACTGTCCCATTACCCTTTACCTAGCACTGTGACACCCTCCTGAAGTAGCTCTATGCCTGGAAAACCGCCTCCTCAACCCCCAGAGAAGTCCAGTGTGTTCTGATCTCTTTAGGCCCCAGGTTTTTGTTTTTGTATGGACTCCCCTGTTTTAAACATTAAAATCAAACTTCTGGTTTCCTTTTAACAATTTAAGTAAAAATAAAAGTCCTACTTTCAACATCACTGTCCTTGTTTTCCCTTTGTCAATCTACAAATTCCCCTTTTCATACACAAACGTTGTTAAATGGGAAAGGTAGAGTCATGACATTATTTATTTACAAGCACAGATGAATCCCTAACCTCTCCAGAGACAGCAACCCTACCTCAGCCCAGTTCAGTACCACAACTGGAAGTAAGGAAAGTCAGAAGGAGGAATTCAGGGAAATACAGGATTAGGGGACATATCCCATATTAAATAGTTATATATACATCAGTTCCTGTAGTTCTGTACAGAGCAGTGGCTGACCCCACCCCACAGGACAAGAAATGTGGGGAGAAGAGACTGAGGGTACTGAGGCCGGAGCCAGCCCCTGGTGAAGTGCAATAGCAGCAGCAAGGTCCTAATGGTGCACAAGAGGGAGGAGAACACCTCCCCCACTTCCCACCCCCACCCTGCCCTGGAATGTGTTAAGGGACAGGAATGGTTCTCAGGGAGCACATATAGGAAAGACATGGCTAGAACCGTCTTTAGGATCCAGGCTTTGGGGCAATTTTTGCCTATTTACCCTAAACAGCAACCCTTGGAAGAAAGCGGCCTGCTAGCAATGGTCTTACCTAGCTTTCCAAACCTAAGTTAAGGGACTGCTTCCTTCCTACCTCTCCCCAGGGAAAAGGGAGGCAGCTGCTTGGCTTCCTTGTACAAGTCCAGAGAGCCTTTTGTAGTGTTACTGTTGGAACCAGGCAGCCGCCAGGCACAGACTGGATCAAGGGGCTCAGGAGAAGTTCTGGACAGGATGGCTGACCTTCATACAGCCCCAATAAAGGGCTCGGCCCAAACATAGAACAGCCAACAAAATGACAAATGCCCAGGCTGCGTAGATACCTCCATATTGCTGTGCATGTTTCCATGTGCCAAACTGACAGATGAGGAAAAAGAAAAAGATGAGGTTACTTTTGGCATTTACTGCTTCAAGGTCTTAGAAGCAGTAATATGATGCAAACTTTTGTCTCTGTACCCTAATCACTTGTGACACCTTCAAGGACCTTTTCCAAATAGCAGGTGGTTTAGGTTCCTTTCCTTAAGCTGGAAAGTACTCCTGCCATCCCAGGCATCTGACAGAAATTCTCATGCCTATCAAGTGAACCAGGATCCCTAATAACCAGTTTCTCTCTCCAAAGTGGGAATACCTTGTTTTACTTCTTAGTCTACTAGTCACCTTCAGCTTTAGTTCACCTCTCCCTGAAACCTCCCTACACCCTGTCAGCAGACTTTAAGTTTTTGTTGCTGTTTAAGGCATGGGTCTCATGTTGACAGCCTGAACAGCCTCAAATCCTGTAGTTGCAGATGGCCTTGAAATCCGAGCCTCCTGCTTCCATCTCCTAGGTACTGGGACATAGGCTTAAATCGCCATGCTCAGTTTATGCAGTGCTGGAGAGCAAACCCATGGCTTCACACATGCTAGGCCAATACTTTTACCAGGTAGGCCATATCTGGAGCTGGTACAAGCTATTCTCCCTTTTGTGTGTTATATATGGGGTCCTGCTATGAAGCCTGAGTTACCTTAGAATTGCCTATATTCTTGGATTACAGGGACATACCCCAACACCCACCTCTTTAACCATTCTTTAAGGTACCAACTTCTCAAATCTTAGCCTGTGATAAGGCTCACAAGAGGTTTGCATTGAGACTACTCACAGCAAGGCCAGTGGCAGTGACTGCCAAGAGTAAACCAAGCAAGAAGCAGCAGATACATCTCTTCCTAGGATATCTGCGCCCAATAGATGACCTGTGGGGGAGCCAACAGAAATTGGTATTTGGAAGAGCCCTGTTGATTGTATACCACACATTAACCAATTACCAGTACAATCCCTAACCACTTACACTTTTCTGCAGTGAGGGCATCGTGCCAAGGTTCGGTCTGTGAATTCTGTCCACTATGGAAAAAGAGAAACAACCATAGAGAGAAGGTTCTCCTTATTGAGAACCCCAAGGCAAGGGGGAGGATGAAAAATGAGAAATAGGACAGTCTTTTTCAGGATTTATTACTACTCCTAGTACTTGCCTCCTCCAGGGTTTCCCAATATCCCTTCTCACCAGAAATGTATTCTTGCAATGTCCACAGATGACCCTGACACCCATCGGCTGTGGTTCTGGACTCAGAGGTCCTGGATGCACAGGCCCTAGGTTGATGATTCTTTTGCTACACAGGGGAAAAAGTATGTTTTAAAAAGTTCTTAATTCTAACTGGATCTGATGACACACTGAATCCCAGCACTTGGGAGGTGTAGGCAGGATGACTAGGAATTAAGTGCTACATAGATCTTTATCTTCCTTCCTCTAGCTCTGAGGCTGGGACTGAATACAGGCATGCACCACCTTTCCCAGCCTCACATTTTTTTGTTTTGTTTTGTTTGCTTTACAATTTTGCATGTAATAGTCTTCCCACCTTATGTCTCTTACCAGTAGGGCCGAGGGCAGGCAATGCGCTGGGACGTCACCTTGCAGATAAGGAGACAATTACAGGGGCATCGAACATACTTCTTTCCTGGGGGTGCATTCTTGATGGGCTAGAGAACAATGAATAAAGGAACAATGGGTATATCAGCAAGGGAGCCTGTTATCCCAATCCTCTGCAAGAACATTACTGAGAAAGGAAAAATCAGACATTTGAGATATACAAATGTTGCCAGCATAGAAGACTATGTGTGTGTGTAATCCCAGCACTCAGGAGGCAGAGGCAGGAAGATTGCAGAGTAAGCCCAGGTCATTATGAGACTGTCTCAAAAAAAATGAACAAGAAAACCCCAAAATACAAAAACCAAAAGCAACTGCAAAAACTGCCAGCGAGAACTACACTTCAGGATCCAGCAAAGGTGAAAAAAGTGAGAGCTGGTGAACATTATTTTTGACGAAGAGCTTCTGAAGAAATGGCTGTAGAAGATCCAGGAACTGAAAGTGGGTGGCATGAAGAGCTCTTGAATAGGGTCTAGAACCGGAAAGAGCATCCAGGAAACAAGGCCCATTTTGCTGATAGTTATAACTCACAGTGGCTTCGTTGCAGACACCACATTTGACTACATGCTGATGCATCTTCCCTTCCACGTTGATCGGAGACTGACAGACTCGACAGGTAATCATGGGGGCACTCCCACTATCCGGGCTAGTCAGGGGTGAGTAGGGGGGTGGGTCCTCTCCAGGCAACACGGCTGGATGCCCCTCGGGGAACGGGGGGAATGCTGAGGAGGAAGCAGAGAAAACCAAATCATCATTCGGACACTTCCCACGGACGCTCCACGGAGGTGGGGAACCCTCCTGACTAAGCTCGACGGGCTTCTCACAAACCAGCGCTCACGTCGGCTCCCTCAAAGCTCTCCTCCGTGCGGGGCTCAAGGCAGTGATTGCGGAGGAAGGATGCCTCGCCCCGTGACAGGTGCCACGGTGCAGCACCTGGCGCGGGAGCAGGCTCCGCCCCGCCCCCGGCCCGATCCGCCCCCAGGCCTGGGTGCACCTCAGACCTCCGGCTTACCCTGGGGCGGGGCATGTTTACCGGCTCCGTAAGGAGGTGCAGAGGGCGTCAGGCCTCCACCGGGCCCAGTCGCGCTCCCGCCGGGGCCCGCTAAGCCGTTGCCGCCGGCGCCGCCATCGCCGGGCTCGGACAGCAGCGGGGAGCGCTCTCCGTCCGCCGCCATGGCGACTCCCGCTCGGTCAGCGACCAGCTCCCGCCGCCGCCGCCGCCGCCACTGCCGCCGCCGCCGCCAACAACGCCGTCGCTACCGGGTCCCCAAGGCGCCTGCGCGCCGCGGCCGCCCGCAGCCAGTGCCGCCCCGCCCCGCCCCGCTCACGTGACAGGCTGGCCCGGCCCCTCCGCGCTGTCATTCGCGGGGGGGAAACTAGTTCCCGGTTTGTCGGGGAGCGTTCCTTTCCCATTGGACAGCGACGGGTCACGTCACTACCACATGACCTCCCCGGAGCTGCTGAGTCCGTAAACACTGCACGTGACTCGGAGTGGTGCGAGCCATTGGAAGCGCGGCCGTCGCGCTACCTCCGGCCCGGGGGGTGGGGGGGCGCTGGTTCCGCACGCGTCACGTGCCCAGCCCGCTGCTCCTCATTGGTCTCGAGTCTCCCGTCGGACGCAACCCGATTGGCCCAAATTTAGCGCCAGAACGCGAGGGCGGTTCCGGAACCTCCTGACTGACTGGCAGCGGGGCCGGGTTCCTGGCCCCGCAGTGGGCCGAGGGAGCCGCCCTAAGACATGGACGGGCATTGCAAAGCCGCGGGTTGCCCGAGCCCTTAGCACGCTTGCCTGGCGTGCCACGAGGCCCCCCGAGGTCAGCCCTCAGCTCCGCCGAATATTGGTGACATGGCGGCGCATGCCTGTAAATGCAGCCCTTTGGAGGATGGCTTAGGAGGACAGGGGATCCCAGGACAGCCTCGGAAGCCCCGAGATACCCTGAACAAAACGAGGTGAAACGGAGCACGAGAGGGCGGGGCCCTGGAAAGATGTCTTTGTGGGTTAAGAGCACGCACTGCCCTGTCGAAGGATCCTAATTCGCTTCCCAAGACCCTCCTAGGTCGGTTGGTACCTGTGACTCAAGCTCCAGGGGATCCCGTGCCAATTATGTGACTGTGTGAACACTGGGCACCTACACACATGTGACTTACGTGCAGACACACATACATAAAAATAAAGCCACTGCAAATTAAAAAAAAAAAAAAAACAGGTCTCAGTGCACGGCTGTAACCGCAGACTTTGAAGATGGAGACGGGAGGGTCAGACATTGAGGTTTGGTTGGCAGTTTGAGGGCAGCCTGAGCTACAGGGAGACTGTCTCCAGATCTGGTATGGTGTACATGCTGGTTAGCGCAGCTCTCTGGAGCCTGGGGTTGGCAAGAGAATCATGAGTTTGAGACCAGTCTCACACCCAGAGAAATGCGTGATGCTCTTCCTGCAGGCTGGTGAAGGTATCTGGTGAGCTTAGTGGTGCCCGTGCCGGAAAGCCCCACGGGTGCCCTTTCAGCACCTTAAAAATGTAATAATGTGTAATAATAACATACTTTTTTTTCAAGTGGGTGTTGGACCCAGACCACAAACATGCTATAAAAGTGCTATTACTACCGCTGCTGCATCTGCAGACCTCTTTCAATGATTCAATGCTTGGAACTTGGTGATTCTGCTAACACCTCCTGGGTAATTGAGATTAAAGGCATTTGCCACTAGGCCTAGATGTAAAATCATTATCATTTCTGCGAACGTCTCTACCAGGATTCAGATTGGAACCAACCTGAAAGCCTCCTCCCGGAGGACTGTCATAGGAAGTATTCTTTACTGTGGAACCTTTCTCCAGTCCCTTCTGTAAGCCCTGGGAACCAAAACGCAGGACCCGCTACTTAGTCTGAAGATGGAGTAATTACTCACTAGCTGTTTTAAAAAAAATAAATGCATTGGGAGGGCTCTGTAATAGTCAGGTCCTTTATTGTGGCCACTACTCACAGAGGGA
Source organism: Psammomys obesus (assembly GCF_907164565.1). Taxonomy (NCBI): domain Eukaryota; kingdom Metazoa; phylum Chordata; class Mammalia; order Rodentia; family Muridae; genus Psammomys; species Psammomys obesus. The sequence continues at coordinate 206,491 of NW_026590704.1, read as the reverse complement.
GAATCTGGCATGGGATATATGACAGCAGTTCGTGGAACAAAGGAAACCCCTTGCTTTGATAGACATTAGAAGAGCTCTGAGATTACAGAAGAGGAGTTGTGAATTTAACAGATTGGTGAAGATACTAGCCTGGATAGAAGGTAACAAGTTAATCCTGTTGTCCCATAATATCCTGGGGGCTGCTACAATAGCAGATTAGCAGTTTAGGAAAGGTATCAGAAGAACATAAGGGTCTGATCCCCTCCAGAGATGTGTCTGTGATCTAACATTGTCTATAGTTCTGGGTAGAGCACTTTTAAGAGAATTCAGATCAATAAAGTCTGCCCTTCTCTCAAGTGACAATATGGTTTGAAATTAGTCAGAAATTACATGCCCAGAAAACAAGGTAATTTGTGAGAAAGGCCATAAAGGTTGTAGAAAAGATAACACAGGAGTAGCTCTTCTGCTCCTCAGATACACATAAACACACAAATATTTTAATTTGTGTGGGTGTTTTGCTTGCAGGTCTGTCTTCCTGCCTATTGCCTGCAGAGCCTAGAAGAGGGCATCAGATCCCCTCCAACTGGATTACAGGTGACTGTAAGTCACCATGTGGGTGCTGGGAATTGAACTCAGCTCCTTTGGAAGAGTGTCCAGTGTTCTAACTACTGAGCCATCTCTTCTTTGGTCTTTAGTCACTTGGTGGATGACAGACAATCCCCAAACAGTGACATATTCTTGAGATTCTGTGATGTTCTCTGAGTGGTTCTTTTACCATCTCACTTGGGCTTCTTTATGAACACACATTCAGAAGGTTACTGGAAACAGCTCATTGGCCAGAGATGGCTTCACTCACAGAGCTGATCATTTTGAGTATCAGATTGGCCTGGCATCTTTGGAGCATGGTGCTGCTGCAGATGATAGTGGAAGAGTTATAGATAAAGAAGTTATCAAGCATCATTAGGCCTAGGCTACAGCACTACCACAATTCCATCCTTACTTTATCTAATGTTCTTAGCAAACCATGCTGCCTGTCTTATTCAGTGTGATCAAGTACACTCCCCACCCTTTTTTTGTCTGTCTGTCTCTCTGCCCTACCACCCACCCCACCCTTTCTTCCATTCTCTCTTTCAGTGTTTTCTAGGCAGGGTTTTACTATGTAGGCCAGAATGGTCTTGAACTCTTGGTGATTCTCCTGTCTCAGCTTCTCTAATACTAGGATCACAGGTACGCACTGTCACATCTAGATAGACTTTCCTTGATGAGAGCTACTGTAAGTTTTTTTCTTTTTCTCCACTTTTCTGCCCCTGTTTTTATTTCTCCTTTCCTCTCTTCCCTTCCTTTCCCTCTCCTTTTCTGTCCTCCTTGCCTCTCTCCTCTCCTTTTCTGTCTCTTGAGAGATGAACTTCATGGCCTCATGCGTGCTAGGCAACTGCTCTGTAGTGCTACACCCTAACCACACCCTCAGTTCCAGTGTCTGTTTCGTCCAATATGTTCAACAATTAACACCCCTACAGAAACTTCATGTACATCTGTTCTTTGTGAAGGACATCCCTTGAGAAACTTACATTCAGGATAGGCGAACAAAATAATGTAAACATTGACAGATAAAATGTTGACACTAGTAATCTTTTATTGTGTGAAAAAAGTCAATGCTAGAAAGTCATAATGCTGGGTCTGGAGAGATGGCTCAGAGGTTAAGAGCACTGGCTCTTCTTCCAAAGGTCCTGAGTTAAATTCCCAGCAACCACATGGTGGCTCACAACCATCTATGATGAGATCTGGTGTCCTCTTCTGACATGCAGGCCCACATGCAGACAGATTTCTGTATAAATAAATAGATAGATAGATAAATAAATAAATGAAATGAAAAAAAAAGTCATAATGCAGCATATATGCTTTCTAATAAATAACAATGCAATTCAAGTATAAAGGAAAAGGAAAGCCCCAGGGATCTAGTTCAGTTGGTTTCATGCACAAAGCTATGAGTTCAATCCCCAGCACTCCATAAATTAGGTATGGTGGTTCATGACTCTAGTCCCAGCAATCAGGTGGTAGGATGAGGAGGATCAGAACTTCAGCCAAAGCCTGGCTGTATGGAAGTCTGTCTTAAAAAAAAAAAAAAAGCAATGACAACAAAGATGAGTTCACTTCTATCTAGTCAGGATAGTCAAGGAAACCTCTTTAAATTTTGTATTTTAGTTTTAGAGATATATGTCGTATGTTTTTAATATTTATACGTGTTTTGACCATGTGCATGTGTACCAAGTGTATGCTTGGTGCTAGAGGATGTCAGAAGAGGGTATTGGATCCTCTGGAGTTGGAGTAGGCATGGTGGTGAGCTACTGAGTGGGTGCTGTGAATAGAACCCAGATACTTTGCAGGAACAATAAGTGCTTTTAACTGCTGAGTCATCTTACCAGCCCTAGAAATCTTTAAAAATAGAAAAATAATTGGGTGAGGTATGGTGGTAGCACACTTTTAATCTTGCATTTGGGAAGCAGAGGCAGGTGGATCTCTGAGTTCCAGATAAGCCTGAGTACATTGTGAGGCACTGTCTCAATGAATAAATAAATAAAAGCAAACAAATAAATTATATTATCATGGATGAGTAACTTAAAATTGACTTGTCTTCAGTGGGCCAATAGGCACAGAAATGCAAAAATATTTCTAACTTTCTCAGAGTTAATAAAGCCTCTTTCTCCTGTCCTCCCTTTAGTCCATCTGTGTTTCCTTTCTTTAATAATTATTCTTACTTTTTTTTTTTTTTAATTTTTGTGTGTGTATGCACATGTGTTTGTGGAGTCCAGGAGAGGGTGTTAGATCCCCTGGAGTTTGAGTTATAGGCAGTTGTAAGCCACCCAAGGTGGGCGTTGGGAACCAAATTTGGATACTCTATAAGAAAAGTTTGAGATCTGCCTGCCTCTGCCTCTGTCTCCCAATTGCTGGGGTTAAAGGTCCGCGTTTTTAATCTGCCCCGGGTTTTGCCAGCAAGTGTGTCCGTGCACCATGTGCAGTACCAGAGGAGGCCAGAAGAGGGCGTCAAGTATCCTGGAACTGGAGTTACATGGCAGTTGTTAACTACCTGGGAATAAAATTCAGGTCAGGAAAGAACAGCCAGTGCACTTGTTTGCTTTTTTGTTTTTTGTTTGTTTTGTTGCTTTAAAAAAAAAGATTTATTTATTATTTATACAGTATTCTGCCTGCGTCTGCGCCTGCACGCTAGAAGAGGGCACCAGATTTCATCATAGATGGTTGTGAGCCACCATGTGGACCTTTGGAAGACCTCTGAGCCATCTCTTCAGCCCCTTGTTTGCTTGTTTTATAAGACAGGCATTCTTTAAGCAGTCCTGACTGTTCTGGATCTCCCTATGTAGAACAGGTTCTCCTTGAACTCATGGAAGCCACCTGCATGTGCCTCTTGAGTGCTGGGATTAAAGGCATGCACTACTCTTCCTGACTCAGCTTTTAACTGTAAACCATCTCTCTAACCCTAACCTTGGTTTTTGGGACTGAGCCATTCTCTGGCCTGGGAAATGCCTGTTAGATACTGGATTACAATTAGGCATGCTTGACTTTATGTGAGTTCTGGGGGTCAAATGTACATCCTCATGCTTGAGCAGCAAGTACTTTCCTGAGCTGTATCAGCAACCCAAGTTCTTTCATGTCTCCATCACAAAACTCCTATAAAACACAGGGGGCCACCAAGACCATATTTTACCAATGTGGAATCCAAACTCTGCAAAGTGTAGCAATTAGAACTGAGATGGAAGGGGAATAAAACTCCAGGATTAGTGGCTTTTGGTTTTTTTGAGACAGGGTTTCTCTTTGTAGCCTTGGCTGACCTGTACTCCCTCAAACTCACAGAGATCCATCTGCCTCTTTCTCCCTAAGTGCTGGGATTATAGGTGTGCACCACTGGCTTGGAAGCTATTCTTATTCAAACTACCACCTTCCACTCCCTGGCCCCCATAAACTTGTAGCCATATCACAGTGGGAAAAAAAATGCATTCAATACAATGTCACAAGTCCATAGTCTATCATAGTCTCAACACTGTTTAAAAGTATAAAGTTTCTTTGAGACTCATGCAATCTCTTAACTGTAACCCTCTATAAGATTAAAATTAAAAAGCATTTCACAACATTCAGTGGCACAGAATATATATTACCATTCCAAAAGGGAGGAAAGAAAGCATAGTGAGGAAACACTGGACTGAAGCGAGACCAAAAGCCAGCAGCAAAGATTCCAAATTCTGCATGTCCATGCCTGATGTCACGTGGTCTTCAGATCTCCACTCCTTCCAGCTTTGTTGACTGCAGCTTACTCCTTTCTCTTGGTCTGCAGCTTTTCTCTGGAGGTAACCCGTGACTCGGGTGTCTGCAACATCTTGGGGTCTCCAACACAATCCAGTCTTCACATTCACAGATTTACATTTGTATTTGTATACATTGCATTTGTATCAGCTTTCTGGTTTTGATGGTTTCCTTTACTGCTCAAGCTTTTCTTTAATTCCTTTCCACAAGTTGAAAGCTTATCTGGGTAGGGTCTTCCCTGAGGTTACAACTCCCTTTTTTTCCATTTAGTGTAGGCTTTTCTTTAAGCTTTTTTTTTTTTTTTTTCAAGACAGGGTTTCTCTCTGTAGCCCTGGCTGTCCTATAACTCCATAAATCAAACTGCCTCAAATTCAGAGATCCACCTGCCTCTGCCTCCCAAGTGCTGGGCCTAAAGGCATGTATCGCCACTGCCCAGCTGTGCCAGACTGCCCAGATATTTAAACGTTTTATCTCCTTGAGGACTGGACTTGGCTCTGTTATACTTCCTGGTGCTCCTTTTTCCCTCTGACTGTACATTTTGTATTTCTCTTTGTCCACCTTGCTCCCTTTCATTATAGATCTGCTTAGGAGTGATGGCTAATAACTACATGACAGAGTCAATACTAGGCTGACTTGAAATCCCTTCTGCCAACACTGTTAATTCAAACTCTTTAATTCAGCCTGAGGCAGATTTTCAAAACAAGGTCAAAAAGCAGCCACATTCTTCCCCAAAATATCACAAGAGCAACCTCTAGGTCACTTAATCATATTCTTCCCCTCTGAAACTCACGAGTCTTAGCCATCATAGTTTACACTGTGCTTAGCACCACTCTCTTCCATGCTTCTATTAGGATGGACCATGAAGCCCTGCTTAAAGCATTCAACCACTTTCCTAATCCAGATCTTAATCTCCACATTCCACCAACAAGTAGCATGGTTAGACCTGTCACAGAAATGCACCACTTCTGTTCCCAACTTCTGTGCTAGTCACTGTTATATCGTTGTGAAGAGACATCATGACCACAGCATCTCCTATAAAAGAAAGTTTTTAATTGGGGGCTTGCTTGCAGGTTCAGTAACTATCATCAAGGCAGGGGGCCTAGTAGCATCTGGGTGTGGTGCTAGAGAGCGTCATCTTAATTCTCAGGCAGAGAGACAGAGATAGAGACATACAGAGAAACAGAGAGAAATATGCTGGACCTGACATGGCTTTTGAAACCTCAAAGCCCACACCACATGACACACTTCCTCCAGCAAAGCCACACCTCCTAATTCTTTTAATCTTTCCAAACAGTTCCATTCCCTCATGACTAAGCATTCAAATATATGAGCCTTTGGAGTCATTCTTAGTCAAACCACTGCATGAGGTGTGGCTGGTCCCCTCAGTGGGGGCAGCCTCGATTACCTGACAGCCCCTCCCACCTCGTGATGTCATTTAACAGAATTACCTCTTTAGAAGTATTATCTTGATGGTGCAGACCTGTACTTGGGAGGCTGTGGCAGGAGGATGACAACTTCAAGACTCGAATGGGCTTTGTAGTGAGTCAAGACAGCATGGCTAACTTAGTGAAACTCTCTCAAAGTGTGAAGGGCTGGGGATATAGCTCAGCAGTAGAGGGCTGTTCCAATACGTATGAGACCTTAGGTTCCATCTTCACTAAGAGGTTTGATGGTAAGAGAGTGAGGAGATTAGGGCGGCAGTGGGAGTGGAGAGGGGCCATCCTCAAATACAGGTTTAAAGGTGGCTTCAGTATATAAATTTGTCCATAAAAGCAGAGAAAAAGAAAAATAATAACTGTAGCGGGAAGGTATAACTACAGATACCTACTAACATTTTCTTCACACTACCAACCAAATAGTAAATAGAACATGGCTTATATGTGCAGAATTTGTGTGGCTTCTGTCATTCAGAGTATTCCAATCTTACATAACTTTTAATTTTATTTCTTTTAAATGTTGCAGTGCTCTCTCTGCATCATGTACACCTACATGCCAGAAGAGGGCATCAGGTCCCTTTACAGGTGGTTGTGAGCCACCATGTGGTTGCTGGGAATTGAACTCAGGACCTCTAGAAGAGGTTCTAAACCACTGGACCATCTCACTAGAGCGTAATTTTTAGGTTTATTTTAGGTTCATGAGTGTTTTGCTGTCATATATGTCTGTGCATCATGTAAATTCCTGGTGCCAGAGGAGATCGGAAGAGGACATGAGATCCACTGGATCTGGAGTGATGGATGGTTGTGAGCGACAGTCTGGAGGCTAAGGACTAAATCTGGTCCTCTGCAGGAACAGAAAGTGTCCTTAAGGGCTGAGCCTTCTCTCCATCCATGTGTTCCCACTCCTTTTCTTCTCCAGAGACTTGGTGGTTTATTGACTTCCAGACTAAACAATGCTGTTAGGAGCCAGGGGGGATAGTTCAGTGGTTAAGAGAGAGTATGTTCTGCTCTTGCAGAGGACCCAGGTTTGGTTCTCTGCACCCACATCAGTCAGCTAACAACTGCCAGTAACTCTAGCTTTAGGGGATCCAACGCCTTTGGTTTCCATAAGCACCTTCACTGGTGTACCCTCCCTCTCCCCAAACACATAATTAAAGTTAAAATATATATGTTTTGGAGACAGAGTCTCTCTCTGTAGCCCTGGCTGTCCTGGAACTCTATGAAGATAAGGCTGGCCTCTCAGAGATCCACCTGCCTCTGCCACTGGAATGTTTGGAATGAAGGGCATGTGACACCATGCCTTGCATAAAACAAATATTTAAAACATAATTTGCAGCCAGCAAATCATTCATGGCAGTGTAAATCTGTAATCCCAGCACTTGAGGAGGCAGAGGCAGGCAGATCTCTTCAAGTTCAAGACCAGCCTGGTATACAAAGCAAGTCCAGGACAGCCAAGGCTTCATAGAGAAACCCTCTCTCAAAAAACAAACAAACAAACAAAAAAACTGAACAAACATGATTTGCATATTATGTAGAGTGAATTCGTTCAGATGTCGGGGTATTATAGGGTGGGATGGGAGTGGGAATTTCTCTGGGCTTTCACTCCCTTGTGTTTTATGCCTTTCATGAGCCCTAGTTCTTCCCTTTTTCTTTAAGAAGTAGACAGCCTTCAATTCTGGAGCCATTCCTTGGGGTCAAATATGTTGGATTATTTCTTAATGTCTATCCCATTATTCCAAGCACTAAGTGAGGCATACATGGAGAAATAGAAATGAAATAAAAGAACAAAAGTGATACTTTTAACAACAAAATAAACTAAAATAGTATTTTAATTTCAGTAATTGGAGAAATATGGTGGTGGTAAGAGTATCTCAAATGGAGAAACCTATTTTGTGGTCTATGAGAATGAAAGATAACAGTTCAGAGTGCAACTGTTAAACAGACTTCTCACACAAAGAATTCTTTTGAGATGGGGTCTCATATAGTTCAGGCCAGCCTCTACCCTATTTGTCGCTAAGAATGATCCTGAATTTCTGAACCTTCTATCTTTACATTCCAAGTTCTGGTCTTATAGACCTACCAGTGATACGTGGTCTTGAGGGCTTTATGCAGTTAAACACTCTGTCAATGAGTTACATCCCAGCCCTTGAGATTCTTCCGTAAGAATTCTCTTTGGTTTTTAGAGACAGGGTTTCTCTGTGTAACCTTGGCTATGCTGGAGCTCACCCTGTATACGAGACTGACCTTGAACTCAGAGAACTTGCCCCTGACTCCAGAGAACCTGCTGGGATTAAAAGAGTGCACCACCACTCATGACTATATTATCATATTTTATTAGGGATTCTAGATGATGCGGATAGACTAAATGAACCACTAAGTTTTATTTGCATCTGATTTAAGGTTAGGTGCATATCAAAAGATAAAAAAGAGACAATGGGAAATAGTATCAGTCAACATTTCCTGTGTGTTTATATTAATTGTAGTGCCAGGTACTTATCAGAACCACTTATAACCGTATTTTATAAGAACCATGCAAGAGTAGCAAAAACAAAAACCTCTGATCATTTTGCAGATGAGAAAATTTAGTCACAGGAATTTTATTGGGGATGAATGACATAGTTGGTAGGCAAAGGATAGAATAAGAACTCATACACTGGTAGTCTGATTACTCATTATATGGAATGAGATTACATCAAAGTGCCTGGGACCATGATTCTCAAACTCTGTGCCATAATGGAGACCCCTGTAGGCACCATTAGGTAATTTTAAATATTTACATATCTTACTTACGTATTTTAATACCAAACTGGCCTCTCCGAGTTCACATGATACTTTTGCCTCAGCCTCCCCAGTAGCTAGTGCCAACATTCAGTACACACACACACACACACACACAGAGAGCAGTGTTGAAGATGGAATCCAGGGCCTCATGCATGTTAGGAAAGCACTCTTATCTTTGAGCTACACCCCCAGATCCCGAGTACTTTTAAATATCAAAGAAAGGCATAGCAATATTGACAGTTCTTTATGCAATATAAATTACTAGCTTGAGAACATTCACAGTTTGAACATTATATTGATTCTTTCTGATGACAACATACCTTTACAAGGAGATTTTTAGGAGATCCTGCTGATCAAACTCAGCATAGAACAAGAAATGAAGTGGTAGTTTAGGGTTTTAATGTTTGGGAAGCTGTGTGGTCTCAAGAAGTTCACATACGCATTGGCTGACTATTTATGAAGAAACTGCAGCCACAGATGTGGTGATTTATGTCTTTAACTACAACGATCAGACTAGGATTAATCCCAGCAGAGAGGCAGGAGGATCTCTATGAGTTTGAGACCATCCTGGTCTATTTAATGAATTCAAGGCCAGCCAGGGCTACACAGTGAGACATTGTCTTAAAACAACAGCAGAATGTTCATGCCAAGCCAGGCGAGGTGGTGCACGTCTGTAATCCCAGCACTCTGGAAGGCAGAGGCAGGTGGATCTCTGTGAGTCTGAGGCCAGCCTGTTCTACAGTTCTACAAAGTGTCCAGGACAGCCAAGGCTACACAGAGAAACCCTGTCTCAAAAAAAAAAAAAAAAAAAAAAAGAAAAGAAAGAAAGAAAGAAAGAAAGAAAGAAAGAAAGAAAGAAAGAAAAAGAAAAAATATTCATGCCAAGCATAGTGGTACACATCTCTTTTTAAATAATTCATTTAATTTTATTTTATGTGCATTGGTGTGAGGGTGTCAGACCACCTGGAACTACTTATAGATAGTTGTGAGCTGCCATGTGGCTACTTGGAGTTGAACCCAGGTCCCTTGGAAGAACAGACAGCACTTAACCACTGAGCCATCTCTCCAGCCCAGAGGTACACATCTTTAACCCCCATACTTTTGGAAGTTTGGGCAAAAACATCAGAAGCTCAAGGACAGCCTAGACTACAGTGAAAAACCTTTTTTTGTTTGTTTTTTGAGACAGGGTCTTTCTATGTAGTCTGGCTGCCCTGACATTCTTTCTGTAGACGAGGATGGCCTTGAATTCACAGGGATCCTTCTGTCTCTGCTCCCAAGTGCTGGGATTAAAGGTGTGTGCTACCACAACTGTCCTTAATTTAAACCAATTAAAAATAAAAAGTTAGGCAGGGCAGTGGCGGGCTCGCCTTTAATCCCAGCTCTTAAGAGGCAGAGGCAGGTAGATCTCTGAGTTTGAAGCCAGCCTGGTCTACAAAAAAAAAAAAAAAATTAAAGCCAGATGTGGTGTTTCACATCTTTAATCCCAGCACTCTGACTGAGTTCTAGGACAGGCAGGGCTACACAGAGAAACCTGTTCTCAAAAACAACAAAAACAAAACAAAAATAAATAAAACCAAAAGTTAAAAAGAGCAAACAAATATAGATATTTCTTTGGGCTGATTTATTTTTTTTCTCTTTCCTTCTCTCTCTCTCTTTTTCTTTTCTTTCGACAGCACAGACTGGCCCAGATTGGCCTCAGTCTGTTCAATCCTCCTGTATCAGCCTTTTCCAGTACTGGAATTACAGAAAAATAGTCACACTCAGTTGATACTAATACTACTATTAAGACAGGGTCTCACTAAGAGCAGCCTAGGCTGGCCTTGAACTTACAGATCTCCTGCTCCTGTACTGAGTGCGGGGGGAGTAAAGGCATGTACCACCACACTCGGCTATTTGGCTATCATTTTCACTCTCATGCTTACACCACTAAAACCTACGCACAGTTAATGCTCAATAAATATTTTTCAAGTGAATGAGAAAAAAAAAAAAGTTTTTAAAACAGCGGCGAGCAGGAGAGAAAAGCTCCCAAGAGAGGAACAGTTGAAGGATTTCAAGAACTAAGCATGGGCTCTCATGTAAGGCTTGATTAAGGAGAAAGAATACCAAATGCTTTCCACGATGTTGTTCTGTTCAGTTCTATCGGGGGTGGGCGGTTCTCATTCGTGGATTTTCTTCTTCACAGGAGTTCTCAGAGTTAGTGGAGTTGTTGGATTCAGCACTGCATTCATCCAACCTGTCGCCGTCCTACCTGTGCTTAGGATCCAAGCTAACTAGAACTCACTTTGATCTGCGTCTCGATGTGTTTGTTTCCCCTAATCCTGTAGGCTCCCAGTCAGCACTCTTACAGGCCTGACCCTACTTCCCAGTTTCGGAAAGCAACTCAGACACTGTTTGGTTTCGTTTTATTCCAGGACTTCAAAATCTATGGTTTGAATTTTTTCGCTTTCCAAATTCTTACACAATAACCCAGCGCAGAATGGAGTTGCAGATAGGCGGTTCCAGGGCTCGCCACCCTGCTTCGAGGCCTTCTGCCACACAGGCCTCCTTTCCTGGCTAGGAGAATGGTGAGTCTGTAAGGGGAGGAAATGCTGGATGTCCTAGAGGGTCCGTGTGAGAAGAACTCAAGGCGAGGTTTCCTGCCACACCTCTGGATGAAGGTGTGTCACCATGGAGACGAGGCGGCTGCTATTGGCTGGCGCCTCTGGCTGGGGATATAAAGCCCGGCTAGAGAACGGTGCATTAACAGTGCTGACCAGACTCAGGCGGTGTCGCCCGCGAAGCGGAAAGGGCAGGATCTCGGCGGCGGCGAGTGACACCATGGAGAACGAGTGAGTGACAGGCCCGGGGACTTGGACGAGCTGCCGAGAGGGACGGGCTGAAGCCGAGACCTGGGAACTTAGCAGTCTGGGCCCAGAGAGTGAGCGAGTCTGCTGGGGATGCAGAGAGGCCTGGCACAAAGCCCTACGGTAGACCCAGGGTTCCGGAACGGTGGGGCGGCTTGCTCGGCAGGGCAGGCGCGGGAATCCAGCTGTAGGGGCGCCCCGGAGCAGGAAGGAACAGGTTAGAGCGGTGTAGGCGGCTGCTGCCGGGAACTGTTGTGCCCCTGCGGTGGGTTGGGATGTTTGCGGAAAAGGATATACAAGCCCTGACTACTTCATAACACAAGTTTCCATTCTAGGGCTCCAAGTATCCCAGGGGATAATTCTGTTGTGCTAGCCCTCAGTTCCTCCCTTAGAAGGAACACTGCTCGCTTTCCAGGACAGCCCATCAATTTCCTCCAAACTGGAGACCGCATTAACTAATTGGGAATGGAATCTCTCTACGGCTGGGAAATCTTTATTCATTGATCTGCTCAGAAGACACCCATTCCTCCCTGTCCACATTAAAAAAAAAAAAAAAAATCTTTTCGATTTGCATAGGGAATTCCCAGATGAACTCAGCAACAGAGCTGTAGGGATTACAGTAGCTTTGGGATGACCTCAGGTCCGGGGTGACTGTGAGCTGTGGCTGGATGGACGAGTGCCTAAGCTTCATACTTCTTCCGGCCCTGTGGGATGCTGTTTCATTAAATTCTTGCCTATTTAATTGCTTCTCTTTGTCACCCTGTGGCTCTATCTGTCCCCGCCCCAGCTGTTTTACTGAGGTAACCTGTTGTGTTGTGGTCCTGTTTTGTTTCCTATAGTATACTCCTGTGAGTGTGTGTGACAAGGTGTGCTATAGACTTTCAGGCTGGGCTCAGGTTATCCCGATGTCTGAGTCTACCATGTAGCTGGGGCTTGAGGCTCTCTTGCTGGAAGAAAAAAAAATTCTTGTGGAGGCTTTTTCAGTTGTCTTTCAATTTCTGTACATCTCAGCCTTTCCATTCCTGAGGGCAATCTTTGATCTTTCTTGGATGTGAAGAATTGGACTTGGGACTGTGAGAAGAAAGTTCAAGTTCCAGCCTCTGCTGGGATTAAAGGCGCGCACCACCACGCCTGGCCAATAAAAAGTGTTTAAATTTTTAATTAAATTAAAAAAAAATCCTCCTCTCTAAAGACCTAGCTACTCAAGTAGTAGTCAGGGTAAGACTCCCTTGAGCCCAGGGTTGAAGATAAGTTTAGGCAACAACGTAGAGAGACCTTGTCTCAAACAAAACAGCAAAACCAGAGGCAGGAGACTTGCCTTCAGGAAAGCCTTCATCCATTCTGAGTCCTTGATTTGATTACTGCATGGCACTTGAAACCTCTGGTTCTGCTTCTGTCACAGGGAGAGGTTTGAGCCTCCTGGTGCTGGGTGCAGCTTAGTGGTAGGTCACTTGGGGCGGGGCCATTCTTGGAAACAGGCTTCATTGACTTTTGTCATGTTCTGGAATGAAGGTTGTTTTGTGTCAGACTTGTAGTGGGCCTGATTCAGAAGAGAGATAGGTGAATGGTTGAATAAACAGGGTGGTTCCCTCAGGGCTCTCATCTCTGTCCTCTGGTGCCTTAGAGTACCTGCTAGGTTTTCTGTGTTCCTAGCTGTCTTCCTATTGGAATAGAAGGTGAATTCACTGGGCTCCTTTTATCCCTAGGTTCACGTATGAAGATTACCAGAGCACTGCTGAGTGGCTTCTGTCTCACACTGTGCACCGACCTCAAGTGGCAGTGATCTGTGGTTCTGGGTTAGGAGGTCTGACTAATAAGTTGTCTCAGCCTCAGATCTTTGACTACAGTGACATACCCAACTTTCCCCGAAGTACAGGTACTGGCTGGACTGTGGGATGCTGCTTAATCACTGTTCTGTTGCTGGGAAGAGATACCATGACCAAGGGAAACCATTATAAAAGAAAGCATTTAATTAGGGGCTTTCTTTCAGTTTCAGGGTTTAGTCCATTATCATCCTGGTGGGGAGCAGAGCAACATGCATGACACTAGAGCAGTAGCTGAGAGCCTCAACCCAATCTCAAAGCCAAGACAGAGACACTGGGCTTGGCGTGGGCTTCTTAAACCTCAAAGCTCACCCCAAGTGACACACTTCTCCAACAAAGCCTCACCTCCTAATTCTTCTGAAACTTTCAAATAGTGCCACTTCCTGGTGACAAAGTAGTCACATAAATGCACCTTCAAGACCCGCAAACTGAAGGGAAAGAGCTGACTCCCACTAACTGTCTTCACGCTACACCACATACAGCAATACACACATGCACAGACACACACACATACACATACATTCCTTCTCATTCCTTCCAGTCTGTGCTGTCAGTGGACTAAGCAGTACCTATAGCCCCAGGATAAAGATCCGTTTCCACAGTCTTGCTCGCCATCTCTCAGCTCCACCTACATCTACAGCCCAGACATACATGACAACAATAAGCTGTGTGTTGGTGTGGGTATATATGCACACAGGGACTAACACAGGTGAGCACTGGGTTCACAGCAGCCTCAGGGAAGGGAGCCAAATGCTCCGTGTACTGCAGAGCTCTGGCATTTCAACATAGCACTGTAACAGCAGCATGGACACTCAGGCTCAGATTTAGAAAGGCCAGGTGAGACAGGGAGAGCAAAGAACAAAAGTGAACTTTCTAAAAATTTCCTTTTATTTTAAATAACTAACTTACTTTGGTTTCCTTATTATTTATATATCTTCTTATCTATCCTTTCTAGGGGAGTTGAAACTGTTACTAAATACGCAAAAACCCTTTGGGACAAGACCAGAGCAGGGAGGTGTGTGGAGCAGGGTAGGAAAGGTACCATTAAAGAGAGAAGGGAAGAGGAAGGTAGTGGTGACTTTGGCCCTATCTGCCGCTCTTTCCCTCAGAGATGAGCACACCGCACTATGTGATAAGCTAATTTGAAGTTTACCAATGTTTTGGTTTTGGGCTTTTCTAGCTACGTCAACTTTGTTCTAGTATTTTTTTTTTAATGACTCTTCTTGATTCTAGTCCCTCTTCCTGCCTGCCAGATCTATACCTTAAAGGAATATAGGTTGGCCATCCACTAGAGGACACTGCCAGGTAGTGGGGATGGTAGTAATAGTCTTTGTGCTCCCATGACTCACGCACCCTGGTATGGATATTGTTTCCCACAGGACTGTTATATGGGTCAAAAAGGAATAGTACGGGTCTCAATGGGGTTCTCCTACCTCGTTCATCTTTAGGATGCCAGCAGATACCAACAGCTTCCTCGCTGGAATAAGGATGCACACGGTTTAGTTAGAAGAGTTAGTTATCAAACACATTTTAAGAACTTGGGAAATCTTAGAAGAGGCCTATAATACTGAGTCCACCCTTTCCAACTTTGGTTTGTATTCACTTTTGCCGCCTTGCAGTATGAGTTTCTCCATCTTTGGAAAAATCCTTTGAAACTCTTTTTGTTACATGTTCACATCAACTATTCCTATCCCACATCTCTAACCTCAAGGGACATTTGTGTGATCATATGTTAAACCCAGTGAATGGTGCTAGTGTGTGCGATACAGGAAAACACGATCACTTTTCTGGCCTGGAACTTGCTATGTAGTCTAGGCTAGCCTTGAGCTGACAGAGACCTGCTGGGGACTGAGATAAAAAGCGTGTGCCACTACACCTGCCATAATCACTTTTCTGTGTGCAGTGCAAGGTCATGCTGGCCGACTAGTGTTTGGATTCCTGAACGGCAGATCCTGTGTGATGATGCAGGGCAGGTTCCACATGTATGAAGGGTACCCACTGTCAAAGGTAAGCCAGGGCACAAGACTGGTTGGATCTGGAGAAGATGGGGAGAACTGGCCTCCTTTATTGTCTACCTATGTGTGCTGCGTGAATGTTTGTGTTTCTTGTTTCCTGGTATGTATTATACTTACTTTTGTGGGTTGGTTGGTGAGGTTTTGAAAAATCTTCTCTGATCTTTTGCATCTAAGGTAACATTCCCAGTGAGGGTTTTCCATCTTCTGGGGGTGAAGACTTTGGTGGTCACCAATGCAGCCGGAGGGCTCAACCCCAGATTTGAAGTTGGAGATATCATGCTGATCCGTGATCACATTAACCTACCTGGTTTCTGTGGTCAAAACCCTCTCCGAGGCCCCAACGATGAAAGGTACACATCTTGACCTTTTGACCTCTTGTCAAAAGGGTCAGACAAGGGTCTGGCCTTGTCCCGGATTTGGGCAAGATAATTTAGTGCCATTCATCTGAGGCAATCCCACCTGCCCTTTAGGTTTGGAGCTCGTTTCCCTGCCATGTCTGATGCTTATGACCGGAATATGAGGCAGAAGGCTTTCACTGCCTGGAAACAAATGGGGGAGCAACGAGAACTACAAGAAGGCACCTATGTGATGTTGGCAGGTCCCAGCTTTGAGACTGTGGCAGAGAGTCGTCTACTGAGGATGCTGGGAGCGGATGCCGTTGGTGAGAAGGGGGGTTTGGCTGGAGGAGGCTTGTGGGAAGAGGTGGGTAAAAACAGCAAAGGAGAGAGCAAGTTTATGGATCGGGGGAAGGATGGATTAGATTACTGGGAAAGTGGAGACCACAGGCTTGAGCATCAGCACTGTTAAGAGACTATCAGTACAGCCACCTTCTTTACCTGTGGCTGGAAGTTGGATTCATATCAGTAATTGCCACAAAGGACAGAAACAGATTGTATTGGAGAAGTGTGTAAGAAACTAG
Organism: Psammomys obesus; assembly: GCF_907164565.1. Taxonomy (NCBI): domain Eukaryota; kingdom Metazoa; phylum Chordata; class Mammalia; order Rodentia; family Muridae; genus Psammomys; species Psammomys obesus. Next base: position 190,381 of record NW_026590704.1, on the reverse strand, counting down.
TAAGGCAACCTAAAGAGATGTGGCACAATGTATGCTCAACACTAATTTAGTTGCTTTGGATGCTTTCTGAGATTTAATGAACTTAAGAGAGTGGGTGGTGGATGAAGGAAGCCACGTGAGACTCACCTTCTCTTTCTCCCCATCAGGCATGAGCACAGTTCCTGAAGTTATCGTTGCACGACACTGTGGGCTTCGTGTCTTTGGTTTCTCGCTCATTACTAACAAGGTTGTCATGGATTATGAGAACCTGGAGAAGGCCAATCACAAGGAAGTCCTAGAAGCCGGGAAAGCAGCTGCACAGAAACTGGAAACCTTTGTCTCCATTCTCATGGAGAGCATCTCACTCCCTGAGCATGCCAGCTGACGGGCCTTGGCGAGCTCTGCTGCTTCCCTGCTGGGATCCAAGTGGTTTTGGGCCCTTGCTGGGGCACTAGTCTCTGCTCTTAGGTTGCAGCAGAATGAAAAGAGAAGGGTTCCTACCTTTCACCTTCCCCATGTTCTTCCACCGTTCTGATGCCTGGCTCTTCTCACTAAGCTGCCTTCTCAGAACAGTTTATCTTTCATTCCTCTGTAAGAGCTGGAGCCATGCCACACCATACTTGGGATATATGCCTTCAAACTGTACCTCCTAGATCTGGGAGTTGAAGCAGTTCTTCTGGGCTCAATCTGGTTCCCCTAAAGCACTGGAGACCAAAGATCAACCCAATATCCCTTTAATTTAGTACCGATTTAATTTAGTACCTTAATGTTTTGAGAATAAAGAAATCAAACACTTTCTTTTTGTGTATAATTTGGTGTGACACTGGGGCATAGGCCAAGAAAGGCTTGAAAAGCTTTGGGACCACATGTCTTGTGTGGTTCTGATTTTCAGAAGTAGCTAAGAAGGAGATGAGGTAAGTAGCAAAGGATGAAGGGAAAGATTGGTGACATAAGTGGTGGGTGGGTAGGTGGTGAGACCACTTCTTTTAGACTTGTCCCTATCCTTCATTTCTGCTCACCTTAGCTGCCACTTACAGTCTTTTCCTTGCATTCCTTTTATCCTCTACTCTAATTTTTCAGTTGTATTCTTTTTTACTCCATCCTGACAACACAGCAGCAAATACCCTTCTGTCTACTGCTATTTGTCCTGGCCAGTTTCCTTCCAACCTTAGTCAAGCCTGTAAAGTTGGTTCACGCTCAGTTTCTTAAGTACCATGTGATGGCTGTTCTTGGCTGTCAACTTGACTACATCTGGAATTAACTAAATCCTGAAAATAGAGGGCACGCCAGTGAGAATTTTGTTTAACTCAAAATGGAAAGATCTACTTCTAATCTGGATCTTTGAGGTAGCAAAACCAACCTTTAATCCAGATCCTGAGTTGGGAAAACACACCTTTAATCCAGATCTGATTTGGGCCTCCTGCTGGAAGCCTGTTTAAGGAAGGACATGAAGAAGGAAGCTTTTGCTCTTTGCCTGCTTGCTCTTGCCCTGCTAGCAAGTCCATTCCTTCACTGGCATTAAAATAATGCCACCTTCTTCCTGGTACAGCCAGAGAGAGCTCTTGAGTCTTCCCTGTGCCTTTTGTCCAACTTGATTTGCCTGAGATCTGTGTGGCCTTTTGTCCTGGTAAGTGGCCTGAGATCTGTGTGGTCTTTTTCCTGGTAAATTTCGTATGCTTTTTGTAAGAACGTTTGTAAGGAACATCTTCTGAAGTAACTCTGGCTGTGTGCCTGGTTTTTCTATCACTATTAGTTTGCATTTTAATAAAATGAAAGTTTTCTATAATGTTTCTACCTTATTTTTAGGTTTGGCCTAAATTAGATTTAATAGTTTTTCCAGATTCATTTGTTTTCATTCTCCGGCGTCAGATAAAAGAACCCCTTCCCCCATTTGGCTTTCACTTTCATTCCCACTGTGAGTTTGCTGGGTTCTTGCCTGTTCTATTTCACTTGCCAATTTCTTTCCCACTCTGTTTTCTGGCTCTTTTCTCTAGTTGTGTGGAGGGGAGAGGCACCATTTTGCTTATAAGCTGGTGGCTTTAGGCTTCGGTTTTCCCCTTTCCCAATTTCATTCTGAATACTTTTCTGAGCTGCTGTGGCTTGAAACAAAGGGTGAAGAGCTGTGCGGCACTGCCCTGTAGTCTGATCAGCTCTGGCTCCTCTAAATGTTCCTTACTTACCAAGGGTCGCCTATGGCGATTTCCAGCTCAGAAAGTGAATCCACACCTCCCTGCAGGAGTAAACAACACATAGCCACCACCATTGTCACTATCTCCCAACTCCAACAAAGTGTAAAAAAAAATCATTTAAGTGTAATCAGGGGATAAAAATGGTATGTTGTTATTTTGTTGTTGCTGTTGTTTTAAATTGCATTTATTTATTTGTTTGTTTGTTTATTTGTGGTGTGTGTGTGTTTGTGTGTGCATGCCTGCAGACATGTACAAAGGTGTGGATGTCAGAGGACAGCTTGGGGAAGCTGGTTCTCACTTTCTACCATGTGACTCCCAGGAATCAAACTCAGGCTTGCCAGCATCAACTTTTCACACTGAGCCTCCATTCTCTTGCTTCATTGCTAGTTTGCTGGGTTCTTGCCTGTTTGTTTTACTTGCCAATTTCTTCCTTTCCCAGCTCTGTTCTATGGCTCTTTTCTTTAGTTGTGTGTTGGGGGAAGGACAGCATTTGCCTCTTGCTTTTGTTTATATGGGTCAGGGTTTCACACAGCCCAGGCTAGCCTTAAAGTTTTTAGGTAACTTAGGATGACCTAGAACTCCTGATCCTAATGCTTCTTCCTCCTGAGGGCTTAGATCACAGGCATATGCCATCATGCATGGGTTCAGTTGTTATTTTTGGTATATTTGATTTAAATATGCTCACTCTGAACATAATAACATGTTAGGGAGCCTATGAAACCCCTGAGATGCAAAGCTGGGTAAGAGTGTGTCTGAAATTTCAGGTATGTACCCGTCTTAGAGTTTCTATTGCTGTAATGAATACCATGACCAAAAAGCAGATTGAGGAGGAAAGGGTTTATTTGGCTCATACTTCCACATTGCTGATCACCATTGCAGGAAGTCAGGACAGGAAAGTCACACAGGGTAGGACCCTGAAGGCAGAAACTAATTCAAAGGCCAGGAAGTGGTGCTTCTTTCTGATTTCCTTCCCATAGCTGGCTCAACCTGCAAACTGATAGAACCCAGGACCATCAGTCCAGGCATGGCACTGCCCAGCATGGACTAGACCCTCCTCGTTGATCACTAATTGAGAAAATGCCTTACAGCTGAGTCACTTGGAGGCATTTCCTTAACTGAGGCTCCTTCCTCTCTCAAGACTCTAGATAGTGTCAAGGTGAAACAAAATAGCCAATACATTGGCCATTATGTTTCCTTGGATGCCACTTGCTCTTTTCCTCTCACAAATGAACCACTACTGTGCACCCTCAGACTTATGAAGTACCTTTGCTCTGATGAACTATCATAGGCTTAAAGCCATCTTATAGAAAAGACATTCTGTTTATGATTAAACCACTTAAGGACGGGGCTAGGCCCCACCTGTAACCTCAACTAGAAATGGTTCTGTTTTGCCTGTTTTAGGTAACAGCAACCGTGTCTTTGTTTCAATATCATCTTGCAGATCAGAGGTAAGTACTCGGCTCTTGCTCCAGGCCTGTGCTTGCCTACCTGCTGCTGTGTACTCCACCATGGTGGTCATCATTTAACCCTTTGAAACTGTAAACAAGCCTTCAATTAAATGCTTTCTTTTATAAGTTACTTTGGTGTTTCATCATAGCAATAGAAGACTAAATAAGACACATATACAGAAGAGCCCGAAACAACCTAAGTGTCCATCAGCTAGTGAATGAATACTTTTTTTTGTGTGTGTGTGTGTCTGTCTGTTTGATGGCATACTAAATCACTGACAGGGATCTCAACCTATGCTAAGAAAAATAATTCAAGTGGCTAAGGCTCTGTGATTCTATTTACGTAAAATGCTCAGGAAAGGCATGTTGAGAGATTAAAAGTTATTTCCTATGGTTCAGAGTAGAACAGCAATTAATATAAATTAGCCTAGAGATCCTATCTCTAGTATTGAAATAGTGGTGGTTCTTGAAGACTAGTGGACAGAAGAAGAACTGTGAATCCCCACAATTACACAGTATCTGTCAGGCACTGTTCAGGAGCTACCTGGCAGGATCAGCGAGGCAAAGGAGGCAAAACCAGATCTTGGGGCTGCAGGAAGGAGCCCTCCCTATATGCAAACATTCGGAGTAGAGCCCTATCCAACATCAGATGACTTCAGACCTTAACCGGGTTTATTGCTGGTTTATTTAGCACTCAGATTTGAAAATGTCACAACATAAAACAAATATTAGAAAGGAAGGAGTGATAAATACAGTAAAAATATATTACATACATGTATGAAACCATCAAAGAATGAAATTTTTTAAAATTATCTCTACATCATTAGCCGTCTGTGAAGATGTGTTGATAATTTCACATCTTTCTATCCCGCCTCAAATAAAGAGATAATATTAATAATAATAATAGTTATGTGATGGAAGGCAGAGTAGAAGGTGTCAAGGGGACTCGAGTGTGACATGGAGATGATAAAGCAGGAGGACCGGGCAGGGAAGTGCAGCGAGGCATCTGCAGGAAGGCGGCCGTCCAGCTTATGTAAAGAGCTGGTGGCGGTGGCTGCAGGATGAAAGGCATCGCGGGTGCATGCCCTTAATTCAAAGGCAGGCGGGTCTCTGAGTTCTAGGCCAGCCTGAACTACAGGGTGAGTTCCAGGACAACCACGGCTACACAGAGAAACCCTGTCTTGAAAAAAACCAAACCAAATCAACCAACCAACCAAACAGAACATTGTCTCCCCTTCCAGGAAACTGGGGTTTCAGTCTCAGCTCCCACAATCAGTTCTAGGGGAACAAATCAGTGCCCTTTTCTGGCTTCTGAGGGCACCAGGCACACACTTTTTGCACAGACATCCTCCATACACATAAAATAAAATTACACACGTACAAACACACATACACACAAAGTACAAAAGGGAGAAAAAAAATAGCAGCCTTTTCAGATGTAAATCGAAAGCCACCAAAATGGCACATACAGCCACTGCTAAGACATTTAATACCAATTCTCTCTTGAGAGGCCCGCGCCCACACTTTAATATATCTTATGATTTCTGCAAGCATCTTCTTTTTCTCTCTCAACATCCGTGGTTTGAATCTGCACGCCTGTAATCCCAGCACTCGGGGAGGCAGAGGCAGCCTGATCTCTGTGAGTTTGAGGCCAACCTGGTCTACAAATGGAGTCTAGGACAAACCCTGTCTCGAAAACCCAAAACCAACCAACCAAACAAACAAAAACCCAAAACATCTTCTAATAGACTGCAACTTCTTTGAGCCGCCCAGGCCCCTGCTCTCTTCATGCCTTACTCCTCCTCTGAGTGATTTTCTTTCCATTTTTAATAATGGCTCCTTTTATACTGGCTCATTCTGAATCCCACCCCACCCCCGACCCCAGTTTTACCCAAGGCCCCTAAAAGAAAACTCCCCAGGCTGCTGTGGATGACTGTGGATCTGTACCCCTGTCTCCAGTACTGCTCGCATGAGATGCATGACGCATAAAATTATACGTAGAGCTATGTGCAGCAGAGTGGAAAGCCCGTGTTATTCAAACGAGCCCAAAGTGACAGAGAGAAGGCAGTACAAACTGGTCAGGCAGTGTTAGGGAAGGAACCCCAAAATGAAGCAGTTCTAATTCTTATCCTTGGCCAGAGGTCAGAAATGTTCTTGGTTATGACTTCGCCAGAGGCAAAGCATTCCAGAAGAGAGCGCCCTAGTTCCTTGTCTGACTCCGTGTTTCCGTTCTCTTTCCCTTTCACGGATCAGAAATGAGCAAACCCTTCACCCCTCCCCGCAGCCTGGAAACTACACGTGAGGACTGAAACTGAGAGGCACCTGCACGCCTTGCTGATGTGCCATCTGGCCTGATCAGCTAACCTCTGTATTCGCCCGGGTTTCCGCCATCACTCCTGTAAAATGCCCCACTTGCTGCTCGCTGGTGCCACTTTCCCGGAAGCAGCTTCTCTTGGACAGGCACTCTGCCATCTTTACTTCTCTTAAGCTCCTGTCTGTAAAATGTTACAATAAAATTCCCGTGTTACCTCAAAAAATTCCATGTTTTGAGTTGGTGAGTTTGAGTTGGTGAGACAAGGAGAAGCCATTGGGTTCCCTTAATGCTATTGATGAGAAGCGTCTGGTATTCTCAGAGATCTCAATTCCCCCATTTTACACAGATCAACATTTATCTTTTCCTCCTCTTCTATCCCTCTCTTTCTTTCTCTCTTTCTCTTTCTTTCTTTCTTTCTTTCTTTCTTTCTTTCTTTCTTTCTTTCTTTCTTTCTTTCCCTGTCTCTCTTCCTCTCTCTCTCTCCCTTTCTTTCTTTCCAGGAGAAGTCTAACTATGTAGACCAGGCTGTCCTCAAACTCTCGAAGATCACCTGTCTCTTCCTCCTGAATTCTGGAACTAAGGTGTGCACCACCATTCCAGGCTTACACTTTACCTTCTTTGTCTTCTTCTCCGTGCTCTCTGAACTCAGCTCTGCAGCGGGGGTGGAAGTCTGACGGGCCCTAGTCCCCATCTCTCTTCCCTGACCGACCCCCCCTTTTCCGCTTTCACGTCTCCCAGGATTCCATCGTGTGAATGAAATCTCCTAAAAAGAAGCTTTCACATTGGAGCATGGAATTTGGGGTGACTTAAATCTGTGTCCCCAGGCCATGTTCACTCAAAATAGCTGCACAATAAACTGCCTCTTATTCCGTTTAAGATGAGAGCTGTGGTTTTTGTACTTCTCCCTGCCTCCTTTCCACTATAGCTAGGGCTCAGGAGAAGTCAATGAGTGTAGGCGGTGGGAAGTTAGAGGAAGCAAAAGCCACATCCTGAGACCTTTTTTTTTTTTCTTCTTCTTCTTTTGTTTTTTTGAGACAGGGTTTCTCTGTGTAGCCTTGGCTGTCCTGGACTCTCTTTGCAAACGAGGCTGGCCTCGAACTCTGAGATCCACCTGCCTCCCCAAGTACTGGGAACACAGGCGTGCGCCACCATGCCCGGTTTATACATCCTGAGATTTAAGAGGCAATGCCAGCACTTACTGTTAGAGGTGTGGGAACAGATTTCTCTACCAATGAAATAACTGAAAGGCAGGTCAAGTTTGAAAGTCAAGCAGAGCCAAAGCTTATTCAAAGGGGCACCGTTTTTAGAGTTCAAAAGAATAATATCCCAAGCTGTAAATCTCAGTAGCTGCCCAGAGGAGGAAAATTGGGAAGAAGAGCAGAAAAAGCCATTGAGTTACGCTGGCTTGGAAGTTAACCACACGGCAGCCGGCAGCTTTAGAGACTGAGTAAGGAAGTCTAAAGCACCAGGAAAAAGCATATTTAAGTTTTGGTAAAACATAACAAAACAAACAAACAAACACAGTAAAAAAAAAAAAAAAAAAAAAAAAAAAAAGGAAAAGTTGCAACTTTCTGAGTTAGGACCAAGCCAGACCTCACCCAGCCGCCACTAAACAGTCCCAGACTCCCTTCCTTCCAGCTCATGTAGTCAAACTCCATTGCTGGCTGGCTGACTGTCCTCACGTCTCACCCAGTCCCTCAACTATTCACTGCCTACTTGGTTGCCCTAGGCAACTTGTTCTGGCAGGCCTGCTCTTGCTCTTCAATGGTCCCCCTCAACTCTCCATCCCCACTTAATCTCCCTGGATGTCCAGTGAGGAAGGGAACACCTTACAATGTTTAAATCTCAATATCTCCCTCATTGCTTTCACCTCCACCTGTAGTTACTGTTCCCAGCCCCACTATGTAGCCCTGGCTGGCCTGGAACTCACAAAAATCCATTTGTCTCTGCCCTCCTGAGCGTGGGATTAATGGCAGGTGCTATTAATTCCAAAGCGTCAAGGAGAAAGATCACCCACCCAAATCATCATGGCCAAATTAGTTAAAGGAAGCAATTAATTAAAGCAAGGTTAGCCTGGTATGGTGGCATGCACTTTTAATCCCAGTGCTCAAGGAGCAGAGGCAGGTGGGTCTCTGTGAGTTCAAGGCCAGCCTGGTCTACAATGTAAGTCCAGGACAGACAGGGCCCTGTTACACAGAGAAACCTTTTCTTGAAAAACCAAAAAAGAAAAGAAAAAAAAATAAAACAATACAATAACAAACAAACAAACAAAAAAACGAAGCATAATTCATGTACATGGGCTGCCTCCCCCTAAGTTGGGGTTCAAGAGGTCAGGATGAGCAAGATAAGGTATTTTTATAGCCCAGAGGCAGGGGGTTTCCAAATGGGGGACTTGGCAGTCAAAAGGTGGGGTCACAGGAGCTGCATAACAAAATAGTCATAACAACCTTTTGAAACAAAGGTAGGGTTGCAAGGCGGTCATAACTTTCTGAAACAAAGACATGGTAGCTGTTTTCTGGAACAAGCAGCACAGAACCATTTGTTCTGTTGCAGGTAGGGCATAGCCCCATCCTTGAGAAACAGATTTCATCGTAAACAGGAATTAATAGGTATTCTCCATCAACAGAATGAGCCGATTCAAGCCAAATTAAAGTATTTAAAGGCAGGCTTATAAGGGGCAACTCTCGTGTGGATTCACTGGTCCCAAGGAATGGGGCCAGGGAAGTCGCCATGCTGACAGGGAAACATAGAATGAGGGGAGGGGGGAATAGCATGCACATGCAGAGAGAAACAGAGAGACACACAGAGAGAACCAAAATGTCTGAATTATATAGTGAAGGGCCTCTGGGGGAAGGGCAGCCCAGCCCCTGGGCTGGAAAGTTCAGGGTAGAGGATGGGGTGTGCCAGCCAGGCCCTGTAATAGGTAATTGATGGATGCTGGGAGAATACGGAGACCAGTTTCTTTCTGATATGTTAAACAGGTACCTCAGCTGCTTGTCCCACATCTGAAACAACGGAATTAATCTCTCTGTCCTAACTATAAGATGGCTTTTAAGCCTAAGATGGAGGCAGGCTGGTTCATAAGTGCCACCACACCTGGCCGACATTTATTTTATGCGAACTTTGGAGAGGTACATTAAGACAGGAGGGAGATTCTACTGCAGAGCAGAAGAGCTCTACTTGAAGAACTTGAAGGGGCTGAAGATCACTGGCTGCTCTTCCAAAGGGCTTGGTTTTAGTTCCCAGCATCTACAAGGCAGCTCATAGTTTTCAGTCCCCTCTTCAGGCCTGTGTAGCTAAAACTCCTGTGCCTACAGACTTTAAAAGAAAAATGTTTTTAATAACATTCTGAAGTGTTGAGCCAGGAATTCCTGAATAGGCTTAATGGAGAAACTTTTTACCTGTGAGGTATAAAATACTTTTCAAGTCATGTCACCCGAAACAATTGTGCTGGGTTGAGGCCCAGAGTGGGATGCCAACACAGTGCCTTTTTACAGTAACCACACAATCATAGACCTCCATTACTTTTGACCTGCTTCAGGTTGGGATCCAAGGGTGGGTCTCCAGGCCAGCAAGAGTTAAGGACTGTGACAGGTTCCGGGGACACGTGAAAGAGCAAGCTTAGCTTAGTAACTGAGAAATGCTTAACTTCAACTCAGTGTTTCAGTTAGGCTGACCTCAGGAGACAGAGGCAGAGAGTGACTCAGATGAGACATGGGGGTGGGAACTTCACAGGAGCAGGAGAGGTTTGTGGGTGGAATCCTTGTACAGAGATGCACTCAGAGGTGACAGGGGGCCATTTGTTCTGGTAGAGCAGTTTAAAGGGCTGTTTTTCGTGGGCAGTAGTTTATGAGGAAAGTGTTTGGGGAAAGTTTAAGGAACTAGTGGTTCCCATTGAGAAATGTGGTTTGTAAGTGGCATATTTTGCTGAGGTCCAGAAGCAAGAGCATGTAATGAGAGACAGAAGAATGGGTCTCTGGCATCTCTTAAGCTTTATATAGAAATATTATATGGATAGAAAAGCAACATATATGAAGGTAAAACCATTTAAAACATAACAACAAAAAGAACCCATTCTCCCAGCCAAATACACATTCTTAGGAGTTATAGGTGGGCTTACGGTAGATGCTGTGTATTTGGGGGACATAGCTCACCTGTATTTGTTATTGACTTTTTATACAGAAATCCTTAAGCTTAGAGAAGACTGTGATAAGCACTATTGTACCTTTCACTGACTAGTCACGTGCTATCAGTTCACATTTGCATGCTTTGGCGTGCCTCAGCGAGAAGACGGCTAGTCTCTTATCTAGCAGCACCACTGTTTCGCCCGCCCAGCTGGATCTTTGTGTCTTAATTATCAATCTGTCTTACAATTCTAAATGCTTTCCTTTTTCTTACTTTTCTAGCTCTTGTCCTTTGAAGGCAGAACCTCCATTGCAAATCTAGGCAACCATGGCAAAATAGTTTCGTATACAGTACTGGGGCGGGGGATTAGAAAGAGACTGAGAAAGTGTTTCTTGTACCTTGAGACCTAGGAACCTAGGAAGGATGACAGAAAAGCATCTATTGCTTAGACAAGAAAGTCTCATATTTTTTTTCCCCTCCCACAGAGTTCATCCCAACTCCCCTTCTCCTAGGAGGCCTGAGCTCCCTGACTCATTTCTCTGGTTTTCTAACTTCTAGGCCAGTATCTGCCAATCAAGTGAACTTGGCCATTGGCCTCATGGAAGTTCTGAAAGGCGATTTTTCATTGACAAATTGTTCTCTTCCTGGGCTTTGTAACTGACTACCAAGCTTGTAGAAGTGAGTGGCCTTTTATTCAGGTGCCCTTACCTGCCAGCTCACGGCCTTCCCCAAAAGGGCTAGTTTCTTAGATTATCAGATGCCTTGACAATCTCCCTGACCAGAACATGGGGGCCGGTTATGACATAGGCATTGAGGAGTATCTGAGTGGAGGTTGTGTTTTTTGTTTGTTTGTTTGTCTCTCTGTCATTGGTTTATTTTTAGTTTTTGCTACAAGATCTTACTATGTAAGCCCTGCTGGCCTGGAACTCACTATGTAGAACAGGCTGGCTTCACTCCCAGAAAACAGCCTGTCTCTGCCTCCTGAGTGTGACACTAAAGGTGTGCGCCACAATATCCAGATTGATTTTTCGGGTGGGAGGGAGGTTGAGCCTGTCCTGGAACTTACTCTGTAAACCAGACTGACCTCAAACTCAGAAATCTGCCTGCTTCTGCCTCCCCAGAGCTGGGATTAAAGGCGTGTGGCAACTGCAGCAGCCACCATCACCTAGCCTCTGTTTTTGCTGTTTGAGACACGATCTCATTATGTAGCATAGGCTGACCTCAGTAAGGCATTATTGCATCTTACATCAGCGTTATTTTGCCCATCCAGTTGGATCTTTGTGTCTTAGTTATCAGTCTGTCATATGACAACTCTGAATGCTCTGTGATGCTCCTGCTTCAGCCTCTCGGGATTATGGGCATGTACTACTTACCATGCTTAGCGTCATCCCACCCACCTTAAACGAAACAGGGTCAGTCCCATGTAGCCCAGGCTGGGTCAGATTCATAGCGTGGGTGAGGATGACCTTGAACTTCTGATCCTCCTGCCCCTGCCTCCCCAATATTGGAATTATAGCCATAGCCACTGTGTGCTATTTTTGTGGCTTGATTTTTTGTATTTTTCTTAACATGACTCTGGGTATTGAACCCTGGGTTTTTATTTTAACAATAGGCACGCACTGTAGTAATTGAATTACATTCTCAATTGCTTGACTGTGTGAAACTATATAAAGATGACCTGAAACTCCTCTTGGAGGTGTTACAGCTCTGAGGGTAAAGGTATTCTGGCAGTCGAGAGCCGAGCATCACTGCAGAGTCACACTGAACAACAAACCTCACAAAAGATATTTTGGGAGAGATACGAGAGGCTGACTGCCTCTGCTCAGGCAAGAAACAGCAAGCAGAAGGCAGGCTTTATATAGGGGTCTTGGGGTTGAGCTTTCCAGGGTGGCCTGGTTTGGGTGGGATTCTGTAGCTTGATCTTGGGGTAAACTCAGGGACTGGTAGAGTTCTTTCTTTGGTCCTGGTCTTGGGATCAACTCAGAGTCAGGTTATTCATTCCCTTGGCCCTGGCCTCAGGGTGTTCTTTCCTTTGGCCCTGATCTTGGGGTCAAGTCTGGGTCAGAGTGTTCTTTTCTTGGCCCTTTTACCCCACACCCTTCCCACTCCTACCTCCAAGTTCTGGGATTGCTGGTATGTACCAACAAACCCAGCTAGCTTTTTTTTTTTTTTTTAAATAAATGTTGAAAGATGTTTCAAGAGTACTTCTGGGTGCCTAAGAAACCTAAGAAAAACAGAGGCCTGTGAACTCATTTTGATATCTTAGAAATCTTCACAGAAACTACACATTTACTGGGGGGAAGGCTGCAGCATGCTAGCTACAACTAAGTTTACTTGAGTTGCTTCCAGGACTGAAGGCTTGAATTTTAGAGGAGAATTAGAGGGAGAAGAGGTAGACAAGACAGTGCCTGAAATGGCTTCTTGCTTCTGGATGACACTGAGAAGAGGAATGGTAGGAAGCCTTGTTGGTGAGCTTCTAAACAGAACCAGTAAGAGACAAAAGAGGACCCAGAGACTCTGAAACATCCAAGCTAGGGTCCAGTCAGCAGACTTCCAGATTTAAGGCTTCTTCTGCCTTAAAGGGATAAAGCTGTAATTTATGCTTTCTCTGTGCACTGGCTGGTTTTGTGTCAATTGGACACAAGCTAGAGTCATTAGACAGGCGGGAGTCTCAGTTGAGAAAATGCCTCCATGAGATCCGGCTGTAAGGTATTCTCTCTCTCTCTCTCTCTCTCTCTCTCTCTCTCTCTCGGTTTTTTGAGACAGGGTTTCTCTGTGCAATAGAGCTCTGGCTGGCCTGGACTTGATTTGTAAATTAGGATGGCCTTTAACTCACAGAGATCTACCTGCCTCTGCCTTCAGTGCTGGGATCAAAGGCAGGCACCAGGTATTTTCTTAAGTTAGTAATCAGTGCATGGTGGGTGGTGGCATCTCTGAGCTGGTGGTCCTGAGTTCTATAAAAAAAGCAGGAGGAGCAAGCCAGTAAGCAGCACCCCTCCATGGCCTCTGCATCAGCTCCCACCTCCAGACTCCTGACCTGTTTGAGTTCCTGTCCTGACTTTCTTTGGTAATGAACAGCAATGTGGAAGTGTAAGCTGAATAAACTCTTTCCTTCCCAACTTTTGCTTTTTGGTCACGGTGCTTCACTGCAGCAATAGAAACCTTAACTAAGACACGCTTCAACTTGGTCTTTTGTATTCCTAGACATTTTGATTCTTTGTGCCAGGGCGCATGTTTGGAGGTCTCTGAGGTGACTACCAGCACTTACATTTCTTGGGGTTTCTCATCTGGGATTTGAGACTTCTCAAGGTGGTACATCAGACTGAATATCAAGGATAAGGGCTTGAAAGAGGTCATAATCTTCCAGCACTCCAAGGGACCCTTCAAAGTGAGAAGACCCTTTATTAAGACTAGCATGGTGGGAACCACTTGTTAGCCCCTGCCCACACCAGGAGTAAGGGTAAGAGAGGGCTCATGCACTGAAGGACAGAGATTTCTTTCAAGAAAACCAGGGCAGAAGCTTATGCCACCACTTCTAAGTCAAGAGACAGACCCACTATCGTTTTAACTCCAAAATTAAATGATGGTTAATTTTTGAGAGAGGGTTTCTCTGTATAGCCTTGGCTATCCTGGACTCATCTGTAGACCAGGCTGGCCTCAAACATGCAGAGATTCTCCTGCCTCTAACTCCCCGAGTGCTGGGATTACAGGCATGCACCACTGCACCTGGCTAAACGATGGTTTAACTTCTTCTCTCCTTTCCTCTGTAGAAGTCATTTGAATGGAACCTCATGCTGTGACTCTAGCCAAAGTGCCTGAAAGCAGGTCCTGGGTTCATCACTCTTAAGATCAGCCTGGGCTTGCTACTATGTGAGATTTTGCCGAGCACAGTTGCTCTATTCAGGGCTACACTCACGTTGTCTTCTCCACTCCTTCAGCCCCTCTTCTTCTACAAATGGTTCCACAGATGGAACCCCAGATGCACTAACTGGAATTTTACTGCAGCCTCCAAGAGCGCACCAAATAAGGGCCTCCTCTATCTTGGCTGACACACCCTAGTCTCCACTTGCTATCATCCTGAAGCAGCTAGAGCAGTCATTACCCCACCCTTAATAGCAGTCACTTGAACCCTGAGGGAGGGTTCAAGTAGAATTAGAAGATGGTTTCTTGTTTCCTAGAAGACTTTGTGAAGAGAAAGGCATGGGATCAAGTCTCTAAGCAGGGTCAACAGGGAAAAGAGGAATGACCTAGGTAGCCCATAAGACACCCAACCCAGAGTCCATTTATCAGAGTTCCTGCCTTAGGGCCCCTCTCATCCTAAAGGAATAGAGCTGTAGTTTTTCTTTCTCTCCTTTTTGGTCTTCTGTCTTTTCCAGATGTTTATTTGTGCCAGGGAACAAGCTAAGCGGTCCCCTAGATAACTAGAGAATTGATTTCTGTAAGCTGTCCCCCAGACTCCACATGTGATGCTCTATGCAGAGGGCCAACCCCCTTCAAAAACAAATAAATGTAATAAAAGCAAAGCCACAACAACAAGAGCAAAAACACTCATTGTGGTGACTGCCTTATTGAAAGTTTTTTTGTTTGTTTGTTCGTTTGCTTTTTAAGTTGTGTTGATTTGTAAGTTTAGGAGCCAGCTGGGTGTTGTGGTACATTTGTGCAACAACAAAACTTGGGAGAACAAGGCAGGAGAATTCCCAAGAGTTTGAGGTCAGTCTGGAATACAGACTGTGGTCTGTCTAAAAAACAATAGTTTTAATTGAAAAAAATAAAAAAAGATTAGAGCATGGTGGTAAACAGCATTTGGGAAGTAGAGGCACAAGAATCAGGACATCAAGGTCATCCTCAGCTATAAAGAAAGTTTGATGAGTGAAATCAATATAATTGAACCAAGTCAAATCACCATTTGACTTGGTTAAAACTTGTTAATTAATTAATTAGTTAAAACTTGTGATGTTAAATTACCCAAATTTCTAATCTATTAATAAGAGGATAAAGATATACAGATTTTATGGCTGTAGAGATGAATTAGTATGTAAGAATACTTGCTGTTAAGAAGAGGACCTGTCTTCAAATCCTTGGCATCCATGTAAAAGCTGGGTGTGGCCACACATGCCAGTAAATCCAGCACTGAGAGATCTAGGACATGCTTATGTAACCTCAAAGATTACAAAGATTACAACATAACCATTGTCTTCTCCCTTGGACTGCAGAGATGGTTCAGCAGTTAAGAGCATTGACTGCTCTTCCAGAGGAGGACCCAGGTTCAAATCCCAGCACCTACATGGCAGCTCACAACTGTCTGTAACTCCAAGATCCGACACTCTCACATAGACATAAATGCAGGCAAAACACCAGTGCACATAAAATAAAAGTAAATAAATTTTAAAAAGAGAGTCAATCCAGCTGAGATTGTCAATTACTTGGTGAGGGGAACAGTCTCAGGAAATCTGATTCACCTAGAGACATGCTAAGGCAATGGGAGGAATAATTATTCCCTTATTGAAAAAAAAAAAATGTACCTATACATTCTAGGAGCTCTTCTCTCAATGCAGCTGCTTGTTGATCTTTACTGTTAAATCTGGTGTTTTTTTTCCCCCTGAGTTCTAATATTAAAAACATACCCTCACATTTTATCTCTTCTTTGAATACCAGTCCAAATTTAAACTCTGAAAACACTTTACAGTTCTTTATCAACAAAAGGAAACTTCGATTGCCCTGGAGTAAAGTAAGCTTTTTGTTTTGTTTTTGTTTTCAGTTTAACTCCTGCTATGATTTCTAATCTAAAATTATTTGGTATGAACCAATCACAAGAAACTGAGATGCCTTTCCATCGATTTGTTTGATGCACAGGCAGAATCAAGTTTGAATCTGAGTTAAGGTTAAGGAGCCAATGTAGCAAGCTAATTGTGGGGCTTCTCCCACCTGAAGCCCTCTCTGGGTAGTCCCCTAATCTTACTAGGTTGAATGCTGTTGTTATCTCCTTGTCAATTAAATAGAAAAAATGATTGAAATCGTGCCACAATCACACGTGTTCTGAGCCTGTTGTAAGGTACAATATCCTAGGGTGGAAGTCTATGAAGGAGAGCCTTCTCAGGGCATGGAGGGTGCCTGAGAAAGGCCATTTTGTTCTTGCTCATTTTTCTTTTTTTTTTTTCCTTAAAAAAAAAATTCTTCATCCTTCACTGTTTCTTTTCCTTTTTCTTGCTTTCTTGTTGGCTTGCCCTCCAGATTGGCTTTGGAGTCACCATCATATGATTGCTAAGATTACAGAGTGTGCCACTATGACTGGCAAAGCATTGTGCTTTGATTACCAACTGCTCTATTCAAATGGCCATTTTATATTGTGGCATACTTACTCACACCCCACACTTAACTTTTTCTTAATATTTTCCTGAAATGCTGGCAAGTTTACCCAGGACTTTCTGCAGGTTGGGCAAGAACTCTACCACAGAGCTACTTCCTATTTAAAAACGTTTACTGTTACATTCAAAACTGTTACTACATACACTCTAATACTGTTCCTGGATCTAGAGTAAGAGTCTGCATTGGCAGACTCTGCCTCCTCTCCTCAATGTGTCAATTTAAAAAGCCAAATTAACTAGAAGTGGTAGCACACACCTTTAATCCCAGTACACAGGAGCCAGGTGTAGGTGGACCCTGTTCAAGGCCAACCTAGTCCAAAGAGTGAGTTCCAAGCTGGCCAGAGCTACACAGTGAGACCCTATCTCAAATAAGTAAGTAAGTGCATAAGTGAGTAAGTAGGTCTCTGTCTGCGGTCCCAGGACATCCAGCATCCCCTTCTGGCCTCCATGAGCAATTGGTGCACAGACACATGCAGGCAAAATACTCATGCACAT